>NW_009604566.1:0-22548 GCF_000690535.1 Cariama cristata | reverse complement strand
CTATATTCCTCCCAAGTTACCTGACCTCCATTTTGAACAAACTGTAAGGTAAGATTAAGTTATAAAGCAGGGAGTGGAAGTTCTTTGTTCACCCTCCCTTACTGTCCCTACTGATCAGTTAAGGTGAGATCCCCAAGGGCTGAAGTTTTCCATGGATACATTATATCACACACTGCCTGACAGCATTCTCAAAAGTCTGCCATGTATGGGAAAGACATAATTGCATTGTTTTGTTTTTTATTTATTTCATTGGGCAGAACAGGCATGGAGATGGTACTATCTTTAACCTTCCAATTCATATCAATCCTATACATATGTAAAAGTAAGATACTCCAAGGTCAATAAATGACAAGCTAAAGTT
This sequence comes from Cariama cristata, assembly GCF_000690535.1. Classification (NCBI taxonomy): domain Eukaryota; kingdom Metazoa; phylum Chordata; class Aves; order Cariamiformes; family Cariamidae; genus Cariama; species Cariama cristata. The sequence goes on along the minus strand of NW_009604566.1, from coordinate 22,187 downwards.
GTCCAGGCAAGGTTAAGTACACTCTTCGGTGCCCACACATTATGATACAATTCTTACTAGTATGACCATGTACTATTTTTAGCTCCCATAGGCAGTAGTCTTGTGGGGAATATTAAGACTAAACAGTTTGAGGTGGTGGGGTTTTTTTATTATTATTCTTTTTCTGCCTTCCTTCCACCCCTCTACCTGAAGTGTATTTGATTGCTTCCAGTGTGACTACATTAAAATTAAACTGTAATAGTCAATTATCCAATCAAGCAACAACTTCCAACAATTCACAAATTCTTCCAAGGTAGATAATTATTTAGCAACTGAAAATGCTTAAACATCTTGAATTACTAACACATATGACCCGGCATTTTCTACAAGTTTGTTTTCTGGTGTATATTAGAAGCATTCTGTAGTGGACAGAACATCAAAAACTCCACCTGTAGTTCCACCAGTATTAGAAACACATTTTGCAAGAGGTGGGCCTCAGAAAAAAAACACAACCAAATGACTTTCTGAATTAATTTAGCTGATAACAAACCAGAAGATTCCATCTCTCCATTTTCTTTCTAATTAATTAAAGAGCACTAGTATGAGAACATCCAAAATGAAAAATTCTTGTGGTGTGAAAGGTATCATCAATTAATATGTAGAACCCACAGCTGGGGCCATTAATTACCCTGTTATTCTCTTCCTTTCCACAGGGCTGACTCTTCAGCTGACTTAAATCAGTTGTGATTTAGTATAATTTTTCCAGGTTGAGGAAACGGACTGGAGTGTCTTTGGTAGTGTACTGTCCCCACTTCACATTGGGTGTTGTATAGTGCTCAGTGGATATGTGTTGTACATCTTGGTAAAATGATATAATTTCTGATGCCATTTTATACATAAAGCATGGATATAATTCCCATGTAATTTATGCCAATTAGATGAAAAATTGAGAAGAAAGTAAAAAAAAAAGCTATTTCTATTCGTATCTTCTTTTTTTTCTACTCTCGTCAAGAACTTTTCAGCTTCCTCCAGGTGAGCAAAATGGGGCCTCTGTTATTTCAGTTGGTGCAGCAGGTCCTATATTCTTTGTTCTGCAGTTTTACCAAATGATTGTCATATCTCTCTCTCTCTGAAGTGCTGTCTCCCTGGCCCCATCTGCATATATTTATAGTTGTGATCCTTCTGGTCCCCTGGTGTTCTGCTTCCGGTTTTTAATTATTTTCTCCTAAATTTGCTTTTTATTTACCTAACTTCAGAACCTTATTATCCAAGTCTTGTAAGAAGTACAGGGATCTTACTGTCCTCCTGACAAGAGTGTCAGGTTAGGCGTATCTGTAGGGGTAACACCTGGAAGATGAGGAGATGTCTCAGACCACATGCAGGTGTCTAGAATTGACCTCACCTGTGGGCAGCCCTGGTGGAACCTGTCCTTTACACTAGTGGGTCAGGTACTGATAAATCTTGGTTTAGAATACACTAACTTCCTTATATGTCTTTCTTCCTGGATCATTTTTACAACCACACAGATACCTACTGCTGCTGTAGTTCTGCACTCACCAGCAAATTTGAAGCCATTTGGAGAGGTCTAAATGAGCAACAGTCATTACAGAGACCATAGTTTACATATATCCTGAAGTGCCCTCTAGGGGGAAATCAAGAATTCTGTACACAGAAGTGTAAGAAATCTCTAGGTGTCAATATTTATGGTGCTGACGAAAAACAGCAGTACACATCCAGGGAGTATGAGCTTCTGAAACTATCCTGAGGACACCAGCTGCCAGGGTAAAGTCAGACTCCCTTCTGCCTGATCTCCCAGGTCCCTGACTCTTGCATTCCAGGCTGCACAATGACCCAGCCCCTCAAAAGGGATAATGCATGTTCATTTAATCCCTTAATTTAGGGACTCAACTGGAGGAGTTGTATTTTTGGGGCAAGTATTCTTGCCATTTTTGTGACCTGGGCAACACTTCTGCCAGTGGAGTATTAAGAGAAATGATATCTAAGCCCTGCCATGACACTGAATCCCAGTGTCTTAAAGACAGCCAGCTGCAACTATCAGATAAGTCCAAGCAAGAAATGTTTTCTGAAATACATTCTTTCTTCAGGACTTCAAGCAGCCTGTCTCAGTGTGTTAGCAGCCATGAATCCCCGTGGAAGATCTTGACATTCCTGCACACGGTGTATAGAAAATACCTGGCATCTAAGTCAGCCCTATGATTTTTCCTCCCTCAGCCTGAGCTTTACACCACCCAAGCAATTTCCTTGCATCTAAATTGCTTAAAGTCTAATTCTAATAAATTCTTTATTTAGAAAGATTATGTAAGTGGAATAAACAACAAAAAAGAGTGGCATGCAGAGGCTAAGACCTCCTATGGCCAATACATTATAACTCAGAGACTGTCTCAGGTTCAAACTGTTTTCTCTGAAAAAGTCATGTCCTTGGGAGCAGATGCATGTCCTGAATAAAGAAATCCTCATTGTAGCTTATAATCTTTGGTGTATCATATATACCACATTTATGAACATAAGACAGGAACTTACAAACATTAGCAAAGTATTAATCTCATGGACACTTGATCAGTAGGACACTGAAGGAATATAAACGACCCAACCATGGAAAGCCAAAGACGACTGAACGTATTATGCCAATAGAAGACCATGTGCAAGGCCATATGCAGGTGTTTTAATGAAAACTTACAGAAATTTCAACATCAGTGTTGAGCAGGTAGTGTATAAAAGATGTTGGATAGTACTAGATCTTAAAAAAGCAATTACACCCAACCCAGAGGAAAATATTTCAGTGGCTAAACAAGTTAAGAGTAAGTTAACAGTAGATATTAACTATTAGTAGAGAAGTTTATATTAATGCCTGTTATATTCAACATTTGAAATTAATTGTTGTAATTACTTCAAACATGTATACGAACATGTCTGTGTTACTTACAAAAGTCCCTTATGTTGGATGTTACAGTGGAACTTCCAAATTTCTGAATTTTCCTCTCCACTAAAAGAGAGGTTTTTAGATCTTCTAGTAAACTGTTAAGTATATGAGCAAAGCATAGTATTCTGCTTAAATTTGCCATGTCAAATAAATGGAATGGAATGAAATTCCTAGAATTATCACTTCCAGATGGTAGTTCTTATAATAATATATTTCCTTATATATTTAACTTAAGCATGAACTCATCCAGCATACCTCTAGGTACTTATTTGTGGAACCTATCACAGGAGCATAGGGCAGCTATGCTATATAGCCATTTGCTTGTATAGCAAGTAGAAAAGATGGAGATGTGCAATTAACTCTATCTGTTAATGTAGAGAGAAACTATAGAGACATGATTGCATATGTAGGCAGCCCATTATGTTTTCAGAATTAGGAAGAACGAAGCTGGGTCTGAAACAGCTTACTTCCAAGAATACCAGAGAAAATCAAAACAGTGCACTGACTTGCCTTTCTCTTCTCATGCTTGAGTGCTGAATGTGCTGTTTACAAGCATAAAACTAAGTTTCATGAGTTTAATTGTAACATCACAGTTATATATATGTCTTAAGAGGTTTTTGAGAGCATTTATATATTAAGCTTTTCCTCTAAGTCTCTTCCTTTGGGGACACCTAATACAACTTCTCTTGCTGTGTGCTGAAGTTCCACATTAGTTACGTTGAGTTTTCCTTGATTTATAGGACTTCATGCAAACCTTTAAATCTTTTCCAAACGTAAGCATGGTGGGTGGAATTTCTGAGAAATCCTGAGTAATCTAAAAGCCCAAGTCCCATTCACTTTCAATAAAACTTGAGTGCTTGAGGGCCAGGCTCAGCACTCAGTTACTTAAAGGTGAAAATAGTTGTCTAATGGGATTTACTAAAGTGCTGTGGTTAGTCCAAGACTGTTCTTTGCTTATCTGCTCTATTTATATTATTTACTTTATTACTTCCTGCTTAAAACATGTAATAAATTTTCTCCCGTATAGTTTTGCTGGGGTTTTTTGTTAGATTGTTCTTCCTATGGTAAAGTGGGATTGGCCCAAGCTTCCCCAAGTAACTGCTTTCTGTGGAGTTCAATCTTTTGCATTTATTACTTATTATCTGTACAAAAGTTAACTTCTGTAATTTTGCTGCTTTTCCACAGTTCCCTCCTGACAGCAGCGAGACCCAGGCTCACAAAGGAAATTAGTCATGGCCATGCTGACTGCCTAAGCAAGCACTGAGGGAAGTATGTTTGCACGATGATGAGGTCTCTCAGTGACTAAGTGGGATATCTGTGAATCACTGTTACGGAGCAAAACTCCACCTAAGGTGAAACATCAGTGCCTGCTTTCTACTATGGCTGTTAATCACCTCACTGGGGAAAAAATTCTAGTCTTACTTTTAACTCTTAACTGTGTGAATCCAAAGTCTGTTGACTTCAGTCTGGAGTTATACTATTGCGATCTCATCCAACTCCCATTTGGAAAGACTCCATTGATTTTAACTAGAGTTGGACCAGACCTGGAGTCATTTCTATTGCAACAACCTGGTTACCTTGTGCCAGGCTACCTTCTCAAATGCATAAACTTCATTACTGAAAATTCATTGATTGAAATGAAATTAAACATCAAGCTGATCATTTATGCAGACTTACTCCCTACACCAGCATGTAGGTAACAGTTTATGTCAAAGTATTAGTTTTCAGTTATTTCCAGTTTCAGTTTCTAGCAATTTTGGATAAGCATCTAAACCTTGAAATCAAGCTGAGCCCCTCAGACTTGAAGTCCCCATCAAAAGTATTCAGGGCATCTATCCTAACATCTTAGTTGAAAATCACAATTCATAAGCATTTCCAATGATAAAATACTAACTTGGAGTGATATTAGATATTTTTCTGTCAACAGATGGGACATACGATCATTGGACTGGACAGAGCCTTGCAGGTCACTGAATCAACTTCCCTAGAATAAGGAGAAATAACTTCAGTAAATGTCTACTTTAGAAGGATCCTCTTCTATACGACACAGCACCAGCATCATAGACTTCAAAATATTCACCAGCAGCATATAGGAAACATTAGCCCTGAAATAAAAAACTAAAATCCACAACTGTAATTTGCCACAGAAGGAGATGAGGCAGGAAAAAGAGCCTTACCAGTAAATATTTTATTAAAGAAACCTTCCAGATGATGGTAAGAGGGAAGTCATAACCCTGCTACAAAGGCAGCCAAAAGAGAAAAGCAGTAATCTCCATCTATCTGACCTCAGGGAGACATTCTTTCCTTCCACCCAAAGTGGTGATTGCTTTAATCGCAAGATCTGAGGGGATCTAATGTCAATAAGAGCACCAGGACATGAACGTGCAGGCTATTTCCAGCTGTGACTAGTCCTCAAAGTTTCAGAAGAAGACAAAAAAAGAAAAGTAAAAAAAAAAACAGAAACAAAAAAAAAGAATTAAAACTTGAAAGGCCAAAGACCGGAAGAAGCCAGCGGGAACCGTATCAGAGTATTCCAGGATGGAGAAGGCACAATGCAATCCTTTTTCCTAATTATGTAACAACTTCTATCTTCACTGATTTGAAGCATTCTCTCCATTGTCTGCCTCAGTCATTTGCAAAGGAATGTGGATTCCTGTGTCTGGAAGATCTTTGTCACTCTGTGGAGCTAAGACTGGTTATTCAAATACGAGTTCTGAGGAAGATCTTCAGGCCTAATCCCAAATGTCAATGTAGGCATACCCCATAACACTTTCTCTCTACTATCACAGTATCTCAGCAATTTACAATGTCTCAAATATTTGTCCCTATAACATTCCCAGGAGTGCTATACACCTCAAAGAGTAATTGATAAGCAGAGAATGAAGGGAGATTTGCTCTCTAGAAGTCTTGGCAATTTCTTTGTATGTTTCTTGAAAGGAAATTGGTGCTTTTAAGAGATGATTTGGAGCATTTGATTGAAGTGTCAGTTGTAACAGGTAACATTCATAATTGCTGTTTCAAGATGCCTGCTTCTCTCATTTATTCACAGAGAGATGGTGCTCTCAACTTAAGACACTTCTCTGGCCTTTGGGGGCAGGTCGGTTCTTTCTGTAATACCCCCCTAACAGTTACACAGCAGGCTAATCAAAATATCAGTCCCGCTTTTATAAAAATGTCAAAAAATGTATGTATTTTAAATTTCCCAGAATCTGTTTCATGATCCTATTGCTGGCATGCTCTGTCATTACAAAATGGCAGAAATAAGAGGCAGGGAGCATGAATGCATCAAACCAGGATTGCTATGCAGTCTGAAACCTCACCTTCATTTTGCCAGGGGGAATGTTTGTGAGACCACACTGCAGAGCTGAGACATCAGCCTGGATTTGAGAGGCAAGCGGTGTCCTCTCTGGTGGCACATCCACTGGGATAGAAATGCTACAGTCAGAACTATCACTTACTTCTGAAGAGTTACTGTCTCTCTGCAGGCTCCGATGTCCTACAAAATTAAAATTTACAAAAGACCTATTATATTAAGTGCTTTATTAACTGTGATTACATTTCTATCCTCATTTTATTCCAGTAGTTCCTAAGACAGTATTGCTTGGAGAAAGTATTACATGACCCAAATAAGGGAAGTGCAAGTCCAATGTCAGTAGGTGGATATAGCAGACATCACTCTGGAACAGATCAAGGACTAGGCAGCTTTTTTATGCTACAGGATAACATCCTCTTTTAAATATGAGGAGCTTGTTTGGTTTTTTCTCATTTATACATTTCCACTAATAGTGAAATCAGCAGGGTTGCTCTAGATTTATGCCAATTTGGGAAACTGATCTTGTCTGCTTTTACTAGGCACACTACATACTTAAGCATCAAGTATAGAATCCCTGGTATTAAAAGATGATGATGCTGACTAGAAAGTCTAATTTAAGAATTTATAGCAAAACTGAAATAATTTATTTTCCATTTATTCTAAAGATTGTTGATGTACAAATAAAAAATATTGGCTTAAGCAAAGCCCAATGTTAAAGTTTGGGATAGAGTATCCTCTCCAAACAATAAGGAGCTATTATTATTCAAGGCCATCCTTACCTGATCTTAATAACACCTTGTGGCAAAATTAATTTACTTTTAAAATTCACAGTTGCCATAACAACTTGGTGCAGTTGTCCATGTGACTTAATGAGATTCCAAAAGAACTATTTCATGAAGAAAAAAGCCAGATGAATGGAGATCAACTAAGAAAGGGGCTTTTTCCGATTACTGTATTTAAACATTAATAGCTAGTTGGTGAAAATGCTTCCTGTAAAAGCAAAAATACTCTTACATTCAGAGCTACTGTACTTCTTCTATAATCCTTGGAGCCTTCACACTTCACAGCAAATAGTGACTCAGTTTGAGATAGCTGCATACTGTGCATCAGCTTGATAAGCAGTTGTCTTCAGATTTGTACCCATTACCCTTCCCCTAAAAGGATGAATGTCCATGGTGATCTGTTCTACTGTCGCGTTGAGAACTGCTCTTAAGGAGTAACCATACAGTAATGTCATGCCAAAACTGTTTCATGGTCATAACCATAATCCACTTACCTCCTATTTATTATGTCTTTGTAGATAGACAGAAAAAGAGAGAGATCAGATCAGGGCAGCAGCCCAGATGCTGCTGGCAGATGTGGCCTCACATCCTGTCTTGCCCAGCCCGCCTGCCTGGAGAAGTACTGCCAGCAGCACAGTCCCTCTGCTTGCCTAGGTGTGAGGAGCTGACACTGAGCTTCCTCTTTGTCCATGAGAGGACTGCTCGTGTGACCTCCAATCTGTACTGGACCTCATAAGTCTGATCCGAAAACCCAAAATCCCTCTAGGCAGAAACAGGCTCTCCTTCATTATCTGCAACAGAACCAAAATTCTTTAAGTATCTCAAAAATTATTAATAGATGTGAAAATAGCCACAGTTCTAGTCCTCCATGTGCATACATATAAACATTCATCACAATAAAGAACCCATCATACATCAACAATAAGCATAGAAATATCAGGAGAGATCATAGAAGCGTAGAATGGTTTGGATTGGAAGGGAGCTTAAAGGTCATCTAGTTCCAACCCACCTGCCCATCCAGCCTGGCCTTGAACACTTCCAGGAATGGGGCATCCGCAACTTCTCTGGGCAACTTCTTCCAGTGTCTCACCACCCTGACAGAGAAGAATTTCTTCCTAATATCTAATCTAAATCTACCCTCTTCCAATTTAAAGCCATTGCCCCTTGTCCTATCACTACATGCCCTTGTAAAAAGTCCTTCCCCAGCTTTCTTGTAGGCCCTTTAGGTACTAGCAGGCTGCTCTAAGTTCTCCCTGAACCCCAACTCTCTCAGCCTGTATTCATAGCAGAGATGCTCCAGCCACCTGATCATCTTCATGGCCCTCCTCTGGACTCCCTCCAACAGGTCCATGTCCTTCTTGTGTTGGGGGCCCCACAGCTGAAGGCAGTACTGCGGGTTGGTCTGACCAGAACAGAGAAGAGGGGCAGAATCCCCTCCCTCTACCTGCTGATCACACTTGTTCTGATGCAGCCCAGGATATGGTTGGCTTTCTTGGCTGCAGGCACACATTGCTGGGTCATTGTGAGCTTCTCATCAAACTACACCCCCAAGTCCTTCTCCACAGGGCTGCTCTCAATCCATTCTCTGCCCAGCCTGTATTTGCGCTTGGGATTGCCCCAATCCATGTGTAAGACCTTGCATTTGGCCTTGTTGAACTTCATGAGGTTCACATGGGCCCACTTATCAAGCCTGTCAAGGTCCTTCTGGATGGTATCCCTTCCCTCCAGTGTGTTGACTGCACCACACAGCTTGGTGTTGTGGGCCAACTTGCTGAGGGTGCACTCAATCCCACTGTCCATGTCACCGACAAAGATGTTAAACAACACCGGTCCCAATACCGACCCCTGAGTGACGCCACTCGTCACCAGTCTCCACTTGTACACTGAGCCGTTGACCGCAACTCTCTGAGTGCAATCATCCAGCCAATTTGTTATCCACTGAGTGGTCTACCCATCAAACCCATGTCTCTCCAATTTACAGACAAGGATGTTGTGTGGGACAGTGTCAAATGGTTTTCACAAGTCCAGGTAGATGATTTCAGTTGCTCTTCCCTTATCCACCAATGCTGTAACCCTACTGTAGAAGGCCACCAAATTTGTCAGGCACTATTTGCCCTTGGGGAAGCCATGTTGGGTGTCACCAATCACCTCCTTATTTTCCATGTCTTAGCATAGTTTCCAGGAAGATCTGCTCCACAGTCTTGCCAGGCACAGAGGTGAGACTGACTGGCCTGTAGATCCCTGGGTCTTCCTTTTTTCCCTTTTTAAAAATGGGGATTATGTTTCCCCTTTTCCAGTCAGTGGGGCGGGAATTTCACTGGACTGTCACAACTTCTCAAATATGATGGATAGTGGCTCAGCTGCTTCATCCACGAGTTGCCTCAGGACCCATGGATGCATCTCATCACATCCTATAGACTTGTGCACCTTCAGGTTCCTTAGATGGTCTTGAACCTGATCTTCTCCTACAGTGGGTGGTTCTTCATTCTCCCAGTCCCTGTCTTTGCTTTCTGCAACTTGGGCATGTGGCTGGATCACTTGCTGGTGAAGACTGAGGCAAAAAAGTCATTGAGTACCTCAACCTTGTCCATATTCTGGGTAACCAGGTCTCCCATTTCCTTCTGGAGAGGGCCCACATTTTCCCTAGTCTTCCTTTTAGGACCAACGTATCTACAGAAGCTTTTCTTGTTGCCCTTGATATCCCTGGTCAGATTTAATTGTATCAGGGCTTTAGCTTTCCTAACCAGATCCCTGGCTGCTCAGACAGTTTCTCTGTATTCCTCTCAGGCTACCAGTCCTTGCTTCCACCTTCTGTAGGCTTCCTTTTTGAGTTTGAGTTTGTCCAGGAGTTCCTTGTTTATCCATGCAGGCCTCCTGACATTTTTGCTTGACTTCCTCTTTGTTGGGATGCATCGCTCCTGAGCTTGGAGGAGGTGGACTATGTCATACAGAATCTCGTATCTCCTGTGATAATTTTAGGAAAATCTCCCACTACAGTCCTTTTTCTTAACAGTGAAGCATGAGCTTTCTTGTTAGGCTGCCTACCAGCGTGGCCAGTTGCTGGTCCCTGGCTGTGACTTAGATACCAATCCTCTCTAGGCTAGACCTAGACATGGCTCAAGTTATGACTAAGTTTTATATCACATGGGTCTTTAACAGGCAGAATTATTCTGTCCTTTTGCCACCATATCAAAGAGCTGGATCAGAAGTGAATGGAAAGCTATAGCATTTTGGCATCAGTCTGATTTGCATGGGAAGAAAACAATATTACAAATCTCATTCTTACTACTATTACTGCTTCATGTTAGGTAAGCTGACAGAAAAAGTTGAACGGAGTAATTGAAAATGACAAATTAGGGTTTTTTTATATTTGTGAATTATCTCTGAACACGCTACAATTAGTTTTAATATGTTTATTCTTTGAAAATATTTTGCAAATAATTCATAGGCTACTGAAGGTTTGAAGAGCAGTTATGGTTATTTCATATTCAGAATCTGAAGTGTGTGGTTGGCATTGGTTGAATGGACAACTCGTGATACTGTTTTAATATGAATAAATGAAAATGGTTTGCAATGCAAATACTTACATTTATTAGAGCCAAATTTGCTGATTATTCATATTCTCTGTAATCATTTAAAACTACACTTCTTGCAAACCTGACTGCTAAGAAATATGACTGCGAATATACTGATATTTCATGCAAAACAATTCTAGAGCAAATTAATTCTATGTTCAGCTGAATTGTCTTAGGCAAATAATTTCAACATTGACCTGGGCATAAGTACAATTACCATCAAATCTGGAGTAATTGCTGAACAGTTTCTTAAATAATAATATAGAAAAAGCATTGTAGTGATAATAAACAGATCAAATAAAGGAAGAAATTCATATCAAGCTCATCAATTCCTTTGTTTATGGCTGTACAAATACTTTATAGTTATTCTATCACTTTTTCTTACCAACTATTCTACTAACTAAAATTTAATTTAATCAGCCCAATAATATTATCCAAATGTCATTCATCCAGTTTTGATTTATGTTGCCTTTTAATTTCAAGTAACTTTCTCAATAATCTGGTTTTCCGGGAATTTATCAGGGTTTTATCTCTGGCCTATAACCTATCCAAATTATTACTCTAATTTTGTTCATATTGGCACATACCACATTCTGACTTTGCATTTCTCTTTTATGTTTTTCTATTCTAACTTTTATTAATCTTCTGCTTGTCTCATGCTTTTCTGCTGTAACAGCTGGGAATGTAAGCAATTTTTGATGCTTTGAAATTTGGCACTGATAGTGTGCCAACCAGGACAAAGATTTTTCAGCTGTCTTTGTTGTTTTTGTTTTTTTTTTTTCTAGTAAAGATATTTTCATTTTATGTCTTTATGTACTGTTTAGTACAATGTGTGTACTATCACTGTCTAATATTTCATGAATATGTAACAGAAATAATCACAATAAGCATTAGTAAAGAAGATAGGGAGTAAGTACTCAGTTACTCTACGCTTGCTTTAGGCCATATTCTGATATTTTTATCCTTGTTGAACAGTAGTCAATGAAAAATAGTGTGGCCTTTTAATAATGTGGGAAGCAGAATGCAGGTGTGAAGAATCAGTTGCCAGGCATAAGCCCCAGCTGAAAGACTTAAATAACAACCGACAGCTAATTGAAGGGCTTGGAAGCTGGTGAGGGGAAATAGACATTGCAAATGGTCTTGTCTAAGCAAGGGTAGAGAGAGTGATGTCTGTTGCCCTTTGAATTTGTTCTTGCTTACTCTTGACATGAATGGTAGGATTTTTCTTGTTTATTTTTTTTTAGCCTGCCTGAAGCTTTTGGTTAGTTTTGTGAAAATTTAGCTAATTTGAGGATTGTTAGTTAAAATAGTAGTGGTAGTCTGGGGCTGGAGATCAGCCTAAAGTTGTGTTATAGGGAGTAGTAAATATTTGTGTTTGTGGGGATTTTTCGTTGTTTTTTCTTTTTTTTTTAATTTTTTTTTTTTTTCCCCTTTGAGCAATTTTGGGGCAAGGTATTTTTCATGTCTGGTTCTCCACTGGGTAATGTTGCTGTGTTTCCTTATGCAGCAACTGTACTGTATATAAGGTTGGCTACACAGTGTAGTAGGTGCAAGAGTTCTTGTAGGTAGCTTTGGATCCTGTGGACTCTTACTGTTCTAATGCAAGCTGGGAGGCTATACCATATGATGATGTTGAAAGATTTGGTTTATGGCAGTACAAAAGGCAAAGTTCAAGACTTCAAGAAAACTTTCTGTTTGTCCAGAGTGTTTTGGAGAAGCTTAAAAGTACTTCAGATAAATATTACAGCTACAAGCAAGTATTTTATAATAATGTATGGAGTACATTATTTAAAACAAATTTAAATATAGCTAGGCTTTTTTCATCAATTGTACTTAGTTTATAGAAAAATCAATACTGTTTTCAGGGCCCACTTATTTATCATCTCTCCACTCAGTGGTTGAAATGGTCTGTGTTAAATTATTTGTCTGTTCTTTTTCATCCTGCTTAGCAGCATGGTGCTCCAAACATGATTACCTGATCAGGCTGCAAGGCAAAACAACTAAGTCATCTTTTGCTTGTTCTGGAGTTGGGAGGGTTCAAGCCACTGTGAGTAAATACCTTCTGTGGCCCTGATACGCTGTTGCAGCAAGTTCAGACAGCGGGTCTGCTGAAGGTCGTCTGCTTTGCAGGCTTTCTGTCCTCCAACCACATCTGCTTGAGCTGTATTACCTCACTTCATAGAGCGAGCTTGCTCTACGTCACTGGTTTGCAAAACTTTTTGTGCCCAAGCTGTGCTTGTAAGGTGTGGAACGCTGCCAAGGTTTTGGGGGTTCTAAAAGTGGTTGCACAAATATTGATACCAGAGGTTATAGCATTTGGCTTCTGCTAGGGAGTAAACAGATGCTTCCTAGAAAAGTTTTTTACTTTTAAAAAATAAATATATTCATAACTTCCTATATCCCTCAGTTAAACTACCTTATCTGGCTCCTTCTCCCAGCTCTCGGGAGGGGAAGATCCCAGAAGGTAGTAATGCATCTCCCTCGGATACTCTGGCCCTTGCTGTGATAAGGCATGTTCTCTCTGCTTCACTGGGCTGAAGGTGGGTCAGATAAAACTGTCTGGTTCCTTATATGCCTGTGAGAGACTGGGCAGAGCTGGGTCATACTGGGGAAAGGGGACAGGATGGTTGGTACCATGGCATGGGCTGTGGTGGAAATACTACAGTGCCTAGAGGTTAGTGGGAGATGATGAGGAAGAGAGGAAGAATACAGTTGAAGTCCTTGGAGAAGTGAGCTGCAGGGCTGGGGACCAGGGCACCAGATCCTGCACAGCTCTATCACTTCCACAAGTATTGTTTAACAGCGGGAAGGGAGCCTTCATTTTTTTTCTGAACTGGTTATAGCTGTCAGTTGTGCAGTCCAGATCACTGACTGTGAGCCACAGTGCATGTACTGTTCGGTGTGCAGCTCTTTAACTGCAATCTTGGTATCACAGGTGCTACTCATGGAAACCACAGGGACCGATGGTTCAGCTTCTCTGGGCTTTTGGCTACTCTAATGGAAATGCTTTGTTGCCACATTAGTCATAAATACAGAGGAAACAGTGATGAGGAGTGTCACTAAGGTGACCCAAAAGAAATTTTCTTAGAGAAGAACATCTGACTTCCCTTAATTTTCCTCTCTTGATGGGGAAGGAATATGTCATCGGTGTATACAATCATATACTGCTATATAGAATTGGCAGTATGTGTGTTTCCACGATCTTGTGGCCTAACTGATAACACTAAGGTAGAATGTAAGAAACAGGATTATAAACAATGAAAAAACCTTTAACAATAGCTAAGATTATTTTTTTTAAGAAAAATTAGTAGTAGCAGCACAAGTTGGCAAGTGTGAATCTCATCCTCTTGATTTCCCAGTCTGACAATCTCTGATGTCATGCCAGTGGAAACAGATTTCTGTAACGTCAATTACGTGTAATGCTCAAACTGAGGCTTTTGAATATTTATGATACTTGGCTGGCTAAAAAAGACTTTAAAAATATGCATTTAAAGATAGACCTTCAGATATGAAAATCTGAGATATCCTTAAAAAAGATTGTAGAAGGAACTTAACGCTGAATTATGCTACATCCTGCATGATAACTTTCTCTTGACTGAAAGTCAGGACTGATGCCTGAACCTCTAGAAATAACATGGAAACAACAGCACTAGTCATCAATGAGAACTTTTTTCTTATGTCGTATAACAATTGTGACTAAAAACAGACTTCTGACCTTTTTTTTTTTTTTGACTTTGCTTCCATCAAAGTAAATCATGAACTCTAGTAAAAAGAATTAAATCAAGAATAAAATGCTGTAGCATGCTGGCTGACATATGGAGCAGTCTATGTTAGTGTTTGCTTTTGAAGTACTGATAAACTATTCAGCTGTATGATCTGTAGCTGAAGCCTCCATCTTACTGCCTGTCAAATTGTGTTGGGCCAATGGTCAGTGTCTGCCTAGTTTGAGACTTTTTGAATTGAGTTACATATGCAGCTTGTTTCCACACAGGTTGCATCTCAAACAGTTTGAGAAGTTCAGTTCTTAGCAAGAAAATTAAATCTTGGTGTTAGGTATGGACAGGGTTTTTTTTAAATATTTCTCCTGCTGATCCTTCTTTCCATGTCTTTGACCTTTTTGCTAGCAACACTGTTGGATTCATGACTCCACTCTGGGACTCAAGTCCCACAACACTTTTTTTTTTTAAGGTCCATGGCAGCAACATGGCTTCATAGCCTTAAGTTCATGTAATCATGTGTCATTTGGATACCTATCTCTGTGTATTCCTCTGTTGCCTTCAGGTCTCTGCTTGGCAAGGCAAAGTTCTCTTCCTAACATAAGCCCCCTATAAAATAAAGGCTTCATTGATAAGGTGTTAACAGTGATTAGTCTGTCCTAAAGTTCACAGTGTTCATATGCTACTTGTCTTGAAATGAAGTTATTTGGCTTTATTAACCAGGAGTTTTTCTGCTTTGCAATCAGCTTTCCATTAAGGTGCTGACATCACTGAGCAGTTTTACTTCTGACTCCTCCATCCACTGCCCTTTCTGTGTCATTTCACACCTCCTGTGTTACTGCTTGGCACTTGAGCTCTACAGGGAGATTCATACAGTTACTTTCTTCAAGAGAAGGGTCTTTGGCTGCATGTGTTTACAAGACAGGGTTGACGCAAACAAAGGCAAAGGGCTTCCCCAAGCCTTGGCCTCCACATCTGGAGGAGCACTAGCAAAAATAGAGATGAAGTCCTGGTGGGGCATGTGTTTGTGCTCTCAGGAGTAACTGGACTGAGTACTTTGAAGTGATGCTACTGGTGCCAAATACTGCATCAACACAGCTAATGCAGAAAGCCTCATTAACATCTCTTCTTAGACCTGGATGGTCATCTGAGAAAAAGATTTTTCTCTGCAGTCGAGAACTGTATGAGCTAACAGTCTTCAATGTTGTGGAAGGGCTCTGCTCACGGTCATACTGGACTTGCTGTTAAGAAACCTGGTTATCCTGTACAGCTGTATTGGAGAGAGACATCTCGGTCCCACTTATCTTTATTTTTTCCCGTGATTTTTTTTTTCCCTACCCTCTGCCCCAAAATTGTCAGCAATATAGGAGTTAAACATCACATGTTGCATAATAGACATGTATGGTAGGGTATAGGAGGCAAAGGAAAAAATCAATAGAACAGATACAGTAATGTACTCTAAGTTTATTAAGGTTGAGTTGTCTTGAGGTAAATGGCTCAAATCAGATTATCAACATGTTTCAGAGTGCATAGACATAGCATTATAGAAAAGGAACTGTAAGCTAGTCCAAACCCTTCTTTTAGCATATGCATTTAAAGACAAATATGTTCTCTCAGGGACTCTCTGAACACTTACTCTTTTCACTTAACTCCTGTGCAGCATTTCTCTTGGCTGGGATGATGTTTCTGTAGCTGCTACATCTTCCTGGTTTGCCAATTGCCTTTATAAGCAGCTCCTCCCTTGTCACCTGGATACTCCCCTCTGGTGAAGTAACAACCACTATTGTAAGATCAGCCTGAAGAGCTGTGCATGCAGTGATGAAAAGATATCTCCTTCCCCTACCTGTCTGTGCTTTTGAAACCAGCCCAGCAAGCTAAATGGCAACCATTGCTGTCTGCTCACTTGCCTGTTCATTATCTGCCTGTTAACTCTTGTGCTATTTTTTCCTTTGAACTAATTTTGCATATCAAATATTTTATTGAAACCCAGCAAGATTAGATCTATTCTGCATCCTCCACCCCTGAAATCGGTTGTTTTATCTCAGGTTTGTGGCTACGGAATGGTGGCATCCTGCTTTGCTTTGCTTTTGCAGTTGCAGACTTGCTGCTTACTTCAGCTCTAATACATCTGGCTAAAGAAGCAGCTGACTCAATTTGCTAAAGTCTCAGAAAGCTTAATTTTTTTTCCTCACCCTCTAGAAAAGGAGTTGTGTGCCAGTTAAGTGAGCTGAACTGCATTACTAATTGATCAGAGGAGTTTCAGTGCCAGTGCTAGGCAGAGTGAGACATTGCTCAGCTAGAGTGAGTGGTAAAAAGTGCTCCTTATGCTGGCAGCTATTAGAACGAAATCAGGTTAGTTCTTGGGAAACCCCTATTGTGGTTTACTCTGTTTTCAGTTTGTCTTCATCTGTAATTTGCTTTTCAAATTTTTTTCCGTTCTACAGTTTTTCCTTGTTTCAGAGTTATCTAATTCATTTCCCCCTGTGTTTTTTCATATCTGTACCCCATTTACTGTTCTCCAAGTACATGTTTATTATTTGATGCACTAGGTGGATTTAATATAGTACTTGACCAGTAGCCTGTAATATTCCTCTTCTAGAATTCAGGATGGAAATTATCCCTCTTTCACCTGGAGTACACTGACCTCTAAATTTTGCTTTCACCTCAAACGTCATAATTCTGACTTTAGTTGGATAATCTGCCCTTGTCTCTACTCTTCACAGCATTGCTCTAGTCATACACACAAAAATCATGGGAATTGTCAGGAGACACTGAAAAAATGAAGCTGAGCTGCAGCATAATGTACCAGGGAGTATTGCTTTTAAAATGGTACTTTTTTAATCTGAACAAGACCAAAGTTCTCTGAAAAAAGGGACTAAGGAAGGTGGTGATGATAACCGAGGGGGTGAATGCACCTTAGTCTAAATGCGTGTCCTTTGAACAGACTGGATGGATTTCGCATGTTTGCATAGTCATGGCACAGGCTTGGTTCAGAGCAACAAAGTCCCTGAAGAAATTTTTTGGTAATGAAGAAAGTCATTAATGCAGTTTCATTACCCCTTCATCTGAGGAGTACTATGAACCTCCATCCAGTTTCCAAAAGGTCCTGCAGAACTGCTGGAAATGCTCCACCAACTGGGATGAAATGGAAGTCAATGCCAGAAATATTTAGACGAATATTCCTATTTTCATTTTTAAAACTGATTTTTTTAATATGCCTCATGGCTAAGGGAAAATGGAAGTAGAAAGCTATTTAGCTTAACAAGAATACACTGTAACTGTAAGTCAACATTTAAATTTTATCTCAAAATGCAAAATACATAAAATCAGGCTGAGCTTGCTGTATTTGGAGATATGGATCTCTCTGAATGGACATCATTTGAGGTAAATAATGAAATCAGGGGTTCTTTTTGGAGGAAAGCAAAAATTAAACATGTTCTCCATGAGAAATCAAATGAACACAAGAGACTAGCAAGTTTTGTACTTTCATACCCTTTAGCTGGCATTTGCCTTCGCTTCATGAGTAAAAGCTAGGACCTTCTTTTAGCATGAAGAGAGCTAACGAAGTCCAAAGCACTCAATTTTGCAGTGAAGTGAAGTTTTAGAAAGTCTTTTTATTTTTCTAGACAAAGCCTGAGAGAATCTTATCTTGAAATCTCAGTGAATTTATGGTGACTTTACATTTTGGGAAGCAAAGGCATTTTTTTTTTCTTCTTGCCTTGCATACAAAAAAAGGGGTGAATTAAAACTTAAAGATTCAAATTAAGCTATCTTCCTTTTTCAATATCAAGTGATTGCATTTAAGATTCTCTCATCACTATGACAAAAGGTAAGGTCATACCTCTATTCTAATTTTTCCCCTACTCTGAGCTCCTCCTATACATGCAAGTTTTTTTCAAAACTAAGCAGTGATTTCATCTTAACACTTCCTTGTTGTAAGCAAGACGTGCCAGTTCAGAAGAGTTCTGGTAATGTGAATCTTTAGAAAGTGCCTTCAGTTCTTCAGACAGTTCTTCAGTGTCAGTTCTTCAGACCCTAAACTTTAATGAATTTTAAACTCTTCTTGTTGTGCTTATCAAACAGGTATTTAATTTATTTACATTCCAATGATACTCTTCCTGTGAAAAGAAATATGGAAGTCATTGAGTATTTTGGTGTATTGTTTTTTACTCATCCATAGGCTGAATCATAGAATTAAATTACTTGAAGTGTTTCTTTAAAAGAAAGGGACAGAAACTTGTGAGAAATATGCTTTTTAATCTACTCTTTGTTCAATATCAAACTTTTTTAATTTCTGGAAAACAAATTAAGAAGAAAGGAGGAATCTTTGAAAGATATTTAAAAGGGAAGAGTGAGGGAGTATTTGTAAAAGCTTTAAAATAAAATTGAAAAAAAACTCAGACCACTTTTCTCTGAAACAAAATTACTTTCTAATTAGCTTTAGAAATATGATGCTTTACAGCAGCAGGTACTAAATTGCTCCCAGTCAGACATTGCTTTGGTTAGACTAGTGATCCCCAATACTAGACGAAAAATATGTATGGGACTCATGAGCCTTTTATAAGCAAAGTTGGAGAACCACAGTAAATTTTTCTCTTCCCAGGAAGACTGACATTTTCCCTCTATTTTCTCTACAAGAAGTCTTAGAAAGGTTATCCCTCAGGGAGCTATAATACATTCTCTCTTGCCTCGTGTGGCATGAAAAGTTTTCCTTAGCCATGGAAAACAAAAATTATTCTCTTTTTGCCCATAGCTCTCTGTCAGCTGTTCTTTCTTCTTGACTCATTCCTAGGTATTGGCGTCAAAGTCATTTAGACCAGAAACCTTAAGTTTTGCACAGTACTTAAACTAAAGTTTGAGTTAATCTTAATTTACCTTTTCAAATGCATGGAAAGTCTTTATTCTGTACAGGGCTGCATAACCCCGTACATACTAATGCTAACTTTGAATACGGCTTCTATCCTCTCATTTAAGCACTGATAAACTACACCCTATGATGTAACAATACTTTTTGTTTCATCCCACTATGTGTTGAGGAATTGAGGCATGGAAGTTGTGTGCTGTACTAAGGAAATTTGGAGGACAATTGAGGATAAATTGCTTAATTAAGTGTGTATATACTATTCGAAGCACAGACCAATGAAACGAATTTTTTTTTTGTTCTACTTCTTCCTTGGTATCTCATTTACCAAGTGATTTCAAGGCAAGCTTCCTTTCTCCATCATCTAATTTTTCTATGCTTTACGTACATCACTACTATACCGGTGCAACTATGGAGTACTACTGCTGACTATGAGTGAGAGGAAAAAAAGAATAAATGGCAGCCATTAACTGAATGCAACAGCAGAGACCCTACCAGTCACTGGTAGTTGCTCTGTGAAATATCTTAAAAACTTTCATTTCCAGGATTACTTTGGTTGTGGAAACATTCTTCCTGAATGAGATGCTTGATTAAATTACCACATTTCTAACTTCTTAATTCAACAACAGAGTTCCCTTTACCTTTGTGTTGCCAAGCAAGGTACAGCTTGCCCAGAGGAGGAAGGAATAGGCCATGCATATTGCCCCATATTACTGCCACAGTATGAGAAGGCAATGAATGTGGGGTTTTTTTCTCCACTGTAGAAAAAATTATGTCAAAAGGAAAAACCGCATGCCTTATGTGAGATCCAGGACTTCGTTGTGCTTCCCAGCTATCCATAAAGGAAGATAAATGAATGAATGGAGGGGCATGGAGGATCTTCAAAAGATGCCATACAGAAAATCCTTGATGCTGAAACCCTTTTCTAGACTCATCCATGGGTCACCTTGATCCTTAGGAACCACTATGAGTTATTGGGACTGGGAGTCCTTTGTTGTGATTGTGGGAGAACTTGAACATGCAGCAGAGATTCTTCAGTGTCTGTGAGACCAGCAATACCACCTCTGCTCTTCCTGTGCTACTTTCATTGGTTAGGTGTTTGGAGAGATGATGAGCTCAAATCCAGATTACAGACAGAAACATTAGGACAGCAAAAGCAAAGACAAACTGATGCACACTGGGAAGAAGGAACATTAGTTCTTGTTTATAGGAAGTGGGACATGGAAAAGACGGCTTACACCATCATGGTGTAAAAAATTATGCGGTCCAGATAAGAGCTTTTCTAGTTTGGGGCACAGAAAAAGGAGAGGAGCAAGAGGGTGGGCAAATCTAGGTGAAAACAGAATCAAAGGAGATCTTACTGTGTCCTGATGGGCCCTAGAAGACCAATTGTGTGGTATGCCATAGGAAACACAGGTCAGCCAATGTCAGGCTGCAGGAGAGACCAGAGGCATGGGGCAACTTCACAGTAGCTTCCCTAGAGCATCTTGTAACCAGAAATTGGCGGAGTCCAAAGTTGAATGTATAACAGGTGTTGGTTCAGTTCAACAAACCAAAATGTTTGTTTCATCTGAACTGCGACTATTTTCCCACCCCTGGGCTATCAATACATTTTGACAGAAACTACATTTTCCTTTTAAAATCATTTTGAAGGAAAATTGCTTGCCAAGTCAAATAATATATAGATTTGAATGGAAAAATACTTTCTTTAAAACACTTTAAACATTTTTTAATAGTCCTTCATTATAACATGTCCCTGGCAGCATGTGGCATTTTATTATATGGCTGGACAATTTGGTGAGGTGGACTTTAAACTGAAGGACTCGGGGAGATGGGGTCCGAAGTGGCAAAGTTCATGCCATTGCATCCAGTTGGGGAACAAGCCAGGCCAACCAGAACAGTAACAAATGTTCTTTAGCTGCCTCATAAGATGAGAACCAGGAGGCCAACCACCTCAGGGGTGTGTCTGACTATGGTAGATCCTCTTCCAGTCCTCCTGGGAAACCTCTGTGCTCAATTACCTCTCTGAAACGCCTATACACCAACACATGCAGCACGGGGAATAAACAGGAATAGAGATCTGTGTGAGGTTGCAGGGCCATGACCTCATTGCAATCATAGAGACATGGTGGGATAGCTCACATGACTGGAATGCTGTTATGGATAGCTATGTACTTTTTAGGAAGGACAGGCCAGCAAGGCGAGGTGATGGGGTTGCTCTCTATGTAAGGGAGAAACTGGAATGTACCAAGCTATGCCTGGGGACAGATGAAGAAGGAGTCGACAGCTTATCGGTAAGAACTAAGGGGCAGGCTAACATGGACAACACTTTTGTCGGTGTTTACTACAGGCCACCTGATCAGGATGAGGAAGTCGATGACCTTCTACAGACATCTGAGAGTAGCCTCATGATCACAGGCCCTGGTCCTCATGAGGGACTTCAACCACCCTGATATCTACTGGAAAGACAAGGCAGCCAGGCACACACAGTCCAAGAGGTTCCTGCAGAGCACTGATGACAACTTTTTGACACAGGTGGTGGAGGAGCTAACAAGGACAGGTGCTCTGCTGGACCTTGTCCTAACAAACAAAGAGAGACTAATTGGGGATGCGAAGGTTGGAACCCAAGAGAGCTGGTTAATATTCAAGTACAACTTCCTCCAAGCTCAAGATCGGTGCATCCCTATGAGTAAGAAATCAAGCAAAGGGGGCAGGAGACCTGCATGGATGAGCAAGAAGCTTCTGGGAAAAACTCGAATGGAAGAAGTTTAGGGAATGTAGAAAAAGGGACAGGCCAGTTGGGAGGAATATAGGAACGTTGTCAGAGTATGCAGGGTTGTGACAAGGAAGGCTAAGGTCCACTTGGAATTAAATCTGGCAAGGGATGTCAAAGACCACAAGAAGGGCTTCTTCAAGTACATCAGTGACAAAAAGAAGGCTAGGGAAAATGTAAGCCCGTTGTTGAACAAGGTGGGCGTCCTGATGACAGAAGATACAGAGAAGGCAGAGTTACTGAATGC
>NW_009604565.1:0-2169 GCF_000690535.1 Cariama cristata | reverse complement strand
TAAATGTCTATAAAAAACATCTTGAAGAACTTGGATTCAGGACTGGAGCCTGGGGCACGCAGTTAAAAGACAGACAGTGCTAAAGGCGACAAGGCTTGTGGCAGAGGGGAGATTTGTTTCCTAGTGTAACTTTAGAAGATGTAGCTGGAGTTATGTTAGCTTATAATTTACTGTTCTATTTAAATAAGAATTGATTTTGTTTCCAACCACAGGCAGGGATACTGTTGTTGCATTTGTGAAGGTTGCCTTTAGCTGCAACCCAAAGATTCTAGTTAAATGAGCATATCCTCTTGATAATGAAAGCTGCTTAACTTTTCATTATTGTGTGGATTTTTTGGTTTTATTGTGTTTTGAATTAGTCAGGAAGTTAAAGGTACACATGGGAAAATTCTGCCTCAGTTGCACGTGGGTAAATCAGGGGTAGAGTGAGTGATTCAAACTGAGTTAGTGAGGACTTAGAAAACACAAAACCAAAGCCAGAATCAGCTTTTAAAAATAATACAAATTGAGGACACAGTGGAGAAATTATGTGAGATGATGGCCTTATGGGAGACTTTCAGTGTTTACGGGTCATGCCACAGCTTCACCTTTTTTCTGAAGTCATTAACTTATTACAGGTGCTAAAGAAGGCCTGACAAATCTTGTGAATACCAATGACAACTGTGAAGAGCAGAAATGAGTCACAGAGGTAGGATTGGAGGCATTTTCAAACTTCAGACTCCTTAACTTTTCAACCTGGGAAATGTTCTTTTATCATATGGGTTGTGTATATGTGTAATTGACTGAACAGTGTGAAGCTGGTTTGGTGCTCTATGTGTCACCCACTCACTTGAAAATATTTCCTGCAGTAAACATCAGTATTTCAGTGGATAAACTAAAAATGAGTTTGCATGGTCTTACTGATGTTGATGGAAACCGAAATGTGAACTAGCGGGAGATCAGGTAATGCACACATCTCTTCTGAAACCGAGGACAGGAGAGTTGCATGTGTGGGTGTGTGGTTTGGTGTCCAGCATGGGAGGAAGAATGTTATTATTACAGGAAGCTGTACAAAGTTAGTTCACAGAAAACCAAGATCATTTTAGGTTGTCAAATTGCTGCTATGAGCAGGGACTCTCAGGATCTCTTTAGTATGTATGTGTGTGCAATGGCATCTGGTGACTGTACAGGGCATTAGCTACTTGTGCACCTATTTACTTTGAGAACTGCCTCCATTGTTAAGACAGGAAGAGGGCTTTTGGGCCAGGCAGATGGCTTCTCTTTGTTCTGTGACATGCCACTTGAGCCTAGTTGGGATGGGTAGTTTTTAATGGGCCTCCTATGTAAGACTGACATAGAAATAACCTAAGGGCAGAGACTGTAGTAATGATAGTAATGTACATATAGTGGGATGTTCCAGACTGTTCAGTAGGAATGAGAATGTTATGGGGGATGTAATCCTTCTCAGGTACAGAGAAAGACTCTTTAGATCTGGGATATGAACTCAACACACTGTTTTTCTTCATCTGGCA
The DNA here is from genome assembly GCF_000690535.1 of Cariama cristata. Classification (NCBI taxonomy): domain Eukaryota; kingdom Metazoa; phylum Chordata; class Aves; order Cariamiformes; family Cariamidae; genus Cariama; species Cariama cristata. Next base: position 658 of record NW_009604565.1, on the reverse strand, counting down.
GAGCATTCTCCTGTTCCTAGTTACAGTCAGTATCCAAATTTTGTAGTTTTTCTTGGAAAGCACACAACCCCCCTGCCATTAGTGGAGACAGCATCCGATAATCTGTACTGAGAAACCTCCCTTTTGCTACTATGTCAAACAATGAAAAGTTGGAAACCATCAGCATTACAGTGACTTGTGCTTAATTTGCTTGTCTAATGCATGTTGTATGAAGATATTGTCCTAACATTACACTATAATGATAGTCTTTTTTTTTTTTTTTTTTTTTTTTAAATTTCACGAAGAAGATAGGTGATACCAGTTCCACTAGTCCAACTGCAGTTTATGGCAAGTCATTAAGTATATTGTTTACGTAAACTCTGGTTCTTTGTTCATCCAGCAATGGGGTTATGCCTCTGCGTTAGTGTGAAAGGGGACTTTTCTAACATGAGGTGAGTGATGGGACAAGGTGCTGAGGACATGCAGTGCTAGCACTGCCAGTGAGATCTCACCAGCCATACATACAAAGCTCAAAACAAAATACTTTGTATATAGTCAGTAAGTCCTTCAAGCTCATCTTTTCTCTCCAATTGCTTGAAAGGGTTGCAACTCTTTACATTGCCTGAATTTCATGTGGTAGTAACCTACCGTGCATTTAGGCAGTTCTGATTATTTACTT
>NW_009604564.1:18259-39222 GCF_000690535.1 Cariama cristata | reverse complement strand
TTTGGTCCTCCTTTTGTTGTTAACCTATTCGTAAAAACATTTTTCGTTGTCTCTTACAACTGTGGCCAGAGTGACTTCTAGTTGAGCTTTTGCCTTTCTAATTTTCTCTCTGCAAGCCTGGACAATGTCTCTGTATTCTTCCTGAGTTGCCTGTCCCATCTTCCAAGGCTGGTAAACTTTCTTCTTCTTCCTGAGTACCAGCCAGAGTTCCCTGTTCAACCAGGCCGGCCTTCGTCCCCGTCTGCTCATCTTGCGGCACATCGGGATAGCGTGCTCCTGTGGCTTTAAGATTGCCTCCTTGAAGAGTGTCCAGCCTGCCTGGATCTCTTTCCCATTCAAAACTTCTTCCCAGGGGACTCTCTCAACCAGCGCCCTGAACAGGCCAAAGTCTGCCCTCCGGAAGTCTAGGGTAGATGTTTTACTGTCCCCTCTCCTGACTTCACCAACAATTGAAAAAATAGCTGAAACATCCCATGTCTCCAGCTTCACCCACCTGCATGCACTGGCAAAGAGACTTTAGAAAACGTCAGCTTTGCATACTGCCGCCTGGTCTGCTGCACTCTTCCCAGCAGTCCTTGTCCGATTCAGCGCTGGTGGATGAAACCAGAAGGTGATCTGATGGCCATTAGGACTCTCTACACTCCCTGCTGCAACCATCAAAGTGAGGGAATATACCCAAAGAGAAAGATGCATATAGTCCCTCACTGTGCAATATAATTTTAGGCTATGCCCAGACCCATACAGACTTTTATATTAATTCCAGTTAAATCATTAAAATAGATAATCCTAACAGTGGAGCTGGATAGGCAAGGATTTTTACATACAGGTCTCATTTTCCCAACAGAGTGGAAAGATATGGCTTTTCACTGGGGTCCTGTGCAGCTTGGATTCACCCAGGCTATGAATTAGCAATGAATTTCTGACGTCTAGAGACTACATGGAGCGTACAGCACCCACCAGGCAGCTTCAGGAGATCTGCCCATCCCCACGGTGGGGTTGTGTCTACGCAGCCAGCAGATCCCGAGCAGGTACACCATGCTCCGCCTGGGACTCAGGAATGGCACTGAAGGTTATTCCTGGCACTCATAGGAAAGCCAGAAGACCTGGTAAACCTTCGGAAAATAAGTATCAGAGCACCAGGGGGCTTCATCAGGATGACTCTGGAGCTAAACAGGGTCTAGGAAATGAATGGAGGAGGATTTGACATCAACTTGAATTGCAGAACGTCTCCTTGTCACCCACCTCTCTTGCCCTTGGGCCTCGTATTTAGTAGAGAAATCAAGTTGCTGGCCACTGTTGGATGGCTGTAGAAGAGAGAATTCCAATTTCAAAACAGCCTGATTTTTCCATTTCCTGATGACCCTCCCAGAGGGGAAAAAAAAAAACAAAACCACAAACAACCCACACACAATGTATTGCATTTAATCAAACTTATGCGGTAGAGGGTGGGTTGGTTTGTTTGTTTCATTTCGTACTTCCATATTCCACCCATGGAGAAATCTTGCTGGTAGGGAGGATAAACAAACAACCAACCAAACAACCCAACCACTGGGCCTCTAGGAGCCGTTGTTATTTATTTCCACAATTAGCAGTCGAGTTCTGGTGCTGTGCCCAGAGAACTCCTCTCATTTTTCAGCGTGTCACTCTGTGCACAATATGCTTTTAGGAATTGAGGATTAAGGCGGCTGATTGTGGGTGGTTTATGAAACTTTTTATGGGAAGTCATATAGCCAAACCTTTAGAGAATCAGACCATCATTTTAATGGGCTTATGTTGTGTACAAGACTGTTCAGTAAGATTTTCACACAGTACAGAGTGTCTTGATAGAGAACTTGGATTAATCAGGGATGCTGTTGCCAGTTGGTGCTGTGGGTTGTTTTCTGAATTAGCAACAAGCTATGAGCGGTGCTGAGAACAGCCTGGGGGCAGCTGCCCTTCCTTCTTAAAGAAGCTAAAATGGTCGGATTCCAGCAGGGAAACATCTACAGATCTATTTGTGAAATAAACTTAATATAGAGTCTCTTTGGCAAGTGCCTGGAATACAGAGTTAGAGTGGAGAAGGCAACTCTGCTCGTCAGAGATGGTTTGTCTGAAGTCCAGTGCCACAGGGATGCTCAGCAAGACAATGCCGGGAAGAGGTCATTACAGACACAAAATCTATTTGCATTGTATTTGCCCATATGAAAACACACACATATATTTACTAGCAGGGAAACAGAAATTTCAGAGAGCGCAGTCACTTCCTGAAAACTGCAGGTGCTCAGCACCTTCCAGGATTAGGTCAAATACTTCAGCTGTGACAGAGGGATGAGTATTTAAGGCATGGATCTACAGCGTAACCTTCAGATTTACCAGAGATGTCATCCTCTCCCAGGGTTGTTAAAGGTATTGATTAATTGCCTATTGTTAAAGTTATTGATTGATGAAGCTGCAATATAGATACTGGTACGATCGGTTACTCCAAACAGATTTTAACCTGAGCACTCAAATGTTTTATCTCTTTTTGTATTTGTAAATCAAGGGAATTTCATGCCAAATTCCCACTGTGCCCTCGCCCCTAGTTGCTGATTCCACTTTTAGACTTAAGACCCCTTTAAGTATCATTTTGCAATAAGGAATTCACAATGAAACCTCATCTCTGTTCTGTGCTGCAGATACTGGGACCATCTTGATGTCCTGTTTCCCTTTCAGATAGTACTGGAGCTTTTTGAAGACCAGCTTTTAACGCGTAACCAGCAAATCATCATCCACCTTTCAGGATGAGCAAAGAACAAAAGAGGTAAACCAGCAGCCATCTTCCCAGGATGAACAAAGAAGCCAATTTTTTGGACGGTGCTGAGCCTTCAAATACACCTGGGACCTGAAGACCTGATGAACCCTGCTGTAAATCCTATAAAGAAAAATCATTTTTATTGAGTGCTACCTGCTTTCAACAACTTTATTGATACATTTGAAGTGAATCCTGAAAAACATTTCCCAGAGCCTTCAAGGTCAATCCACCACCATCGTTACCAAAGTGTTGCAAGACACTCCATGTTGATTAACTGCCATCATATTTAATTAGTGCTCGAGTGGCACTTCATCCTGCTTATTGTCAGAAATTCCTTTATCTTGCTATTTGCATTGCAGAGTTTTTAATAGGGAATCTCTTAATGATCTCATGTCTGAATAACCATCCAGGCTGTGCAGAGGGTTGCTCAGTTGCCTTTATATCTCCAGAGGGTTCTTTGCCACCATGGGAGAAGAGAAACTTGGATTTGCTCAGCTGAGGCATTGGGAGCGTGAAGATGCTTTGAGACCAGCTCAACCTGTCAGAGATGTGTCTAAGTGGGATACATCCAACTGTTTGGGCACTGCTGTCCAAGGATTCACCATTTTCCTAGGAAATGTTTTTTTCCTGCTGCCCAACCCAAAACCTCCCCAGGTGCAGCTTGTTTCCCCACTCATCATTACCAACAACTCTTTGTGATAACCTTTCAAGTAGCCTTAATCTTCAGTTTGATTTCCTTTTTAAATTCCTCTTTTCTGGACCAAATAAGCTCATTTACTCAAGCCCTCCTTGCAGCTGTGTGCCTTGGGCTGAACATCTTGGGGACCTTTCAGTGAACAGATTTCTCAACTTTCTGCTTGAAATTAACTACAGATAAGAAACCTTAGAAAGTGTAAGGCGCAGTTACAGAGAGAAAGTGAATGAAAAATTATTATAGGAAGGTGATCTTCTGTTATCAACAAATAGGGGAGTCCTCATCTGGCCTTAGCTACCTGTATGGCAGAAAACATGGTTATTTAGATTTTTCCTCCAGCCAGAGAAGAGAGGGAACCTCCTTGGAGAGCTGTTCTTCCCTTCATCTTGGACATCCTCTTCAAGGGGATGAATCACCTTCCAAATCAGTCAGCTTGCAGTGGAAGCTGTGACTGCTAGATCCAGAGCAAACCTGAATCATGAGTGGGGTTTAGGACCCACCACACGGCAAAGAGTGAACGGAAAATAAAATGCATTTCTGTGGAGAACAGAGAGGTGCGAAGGCTTCAACAGAAGTAAGGAGGCAACCCTCCATTTCCCAAGCAGCCTCAATGACTTTCCTGAAGAGCAGCAAACTTAGAATCGTAGAATAATAGAATCGTTATGGTTGGAAGAGACCTCAAAGATCATCAAGTCCAACCGTATACCCGATGCCACCATGCCCGCTAAACCCACTAAACCTTGGCGTGAAGCGCCACATCTAAATGTTTTTCGAACACCTCCAGGGATGGTGACTCCACCACCTCCCTGGGGAGCCCGTTCCAATGCCTAACGACTCTTGTCCTATCACTGGTTGCTCGGGAGTAGTAGCCACCTGGCTACACCCTCCTTTCAGGTGGTTGTAGAGAGCGATCAGGTCTCCCCTCAGCCTCCTCTTCTCCAGACCAAACCCCCCCAGCTCCCTCAGCCGCTCCCCATCAGACTTGTGCTCCAGACCCTTCACCACCTTCGTTGCCCTCCTCTGGAGTCGCTCCAGCACCTCAAGGTCTTTCTTGTAGTGAGGGGCCCAAAACTGAACACAGTACTCGAGGTGCGGCCTCACCAGTGCTGAGTACAAAGGGACGATCACTGCCCTGGTCCTGCTGGCCACACTGTTTCTGATACAGGCCAGGATGCTGTTGGCCTTCTTGGCCACCTGGGCACACTGCTGGTTCATGTTCAGCCAGTTGTTGACCAAAACTTGGATCGACACAGCTGCCAATAACTTTACAACTGTGTGTGCTGACATCTTAGACACGCACGTCGTTTTGACATCAGAGATTGCTCCATCCAGCTCATAATTCAATAGCCAGAGATGAAACCAAGACAGCCCTCATACACCCAGCTGAGATACTGAACTACCAGGAGATTAAATGTCTGGGTCCCGGCTGTGCCAGAAAGCCATGTCAGAGCACTGTTAAGAGGAGAAATATCCTCTTTGTTGGTATCAATAAACTCTTCCTTTTTCTTCTTGGATTCCTGTGCTGACCACCCAGAGTTGTTAAGGCTTGTAAAGATGAGAGAGGACAGCTGGAAGGCCCTACCAAATTATAATTGGGCAGTTCAATGGCAGATGAGAAACACAGGCAGTGTGTAGGTAATGCACACTGGAAGGAAAACAGTTTAAACTACTTGTACATGCTGATGGGTTCTGAATTAGTCGTAACTCACGGGGACAAGATTTAGGCATTGCTACTGACAGCTCAATGTACAGCAGAGGTCAAAAAAGTAAATAAGGCATTAGGCTGTGTTAGAAGGGGCGAGAGAATAAAGAGGAAATCTAGGGTCGTGGCTGTGCTGCATGCACAAAAGATTGAGCTCATGCTTTAAATGCAGCTTTCATTTCTGTGCCAGCTGGCCCAAAGTTGGAGTTGTCCAGAGCAGAGCAAGGAAAAGAGACCGTCAACACCACAGGGATTTTAGGAATGGGGGGAACCTCAAAGAAAATGCCAATGTCAACCTAAGGGTGACCTTAGCACACGAAGATCAGAGTAAATAGCTAACGGTCCTTGTCTAGAGAGTGCCTCTCATACAGACCGCAGGTTCTGGGTGCAGAAGTTTCTGCCTCAAAGTAACGGGAAAATGTGGAAATCATCTGGACTCTCAGGTCAAGGACTCCCTGTTTTGCTGGAAAACTCCTTCTACATCCTCAGACAAGAGGTCCGGGTGCTCCATCTGCTCACAAAGTGAAAAGGGGATGGGGGAGCTTTAAATAATGATAGAAAAATATTTTTTCTTTTATCTGTTCACAGGCGTGTTGCATTCCTTTAGGTATTGACAGAAAGAAACAAGAAATTTGTAACTATTAAATACCCTAAATAAATTATCAAGTTTTCTCTCAGTGCTCTGAGTTTCTTTGGTATGGAACAAGATCCTGGAATCCGCAGCACTAAAGAGTGAACCACAAAAGAGTTCACTGAGGAGGGAAATGAAAGGGTCAAATTTTTGTGTGTTCCTTTTTCTTCATCTCACAAATGAAAACAAAAATAGAGGGATGGGTCTGTACAAATCAAACCGGGAGCTTTCACCGATGAGCTCTAGTCATTTGTGTTTTATTTACAAACCAAAATGTGTTTGGAGCTGTACAGGAACCACCACACATTTGAAAGCAAAGCTCTTGCCCAAGGATTTTTGCTCTTCATGAAAGAAATTACTCTGGAAAACCAACAGTGGGGCTGGGTCTGTCCAGAAAAGAAAGTGAAGAGGTAAGTATTATCAAGTTATTTTGTCCCTTGAAGTTAAAAATTGTTCTGGGTCAGCCACGGGCCTGGGAGCACCCATAATCTTTGTGGATTATTCTGGTTTATTTCTGCCGCCTTTTCCCTGGGTACGATCTAACTTTTTCCTGCTGCAAATCGTGATCGTTTCTACGGAAGTCAGAAGTTACAGCCCCAACAAACCCAGGGTTCACTGGACTTCTGCAGAGCATCTGGGCAGGTTTCAGTCCTTCTGGTTGAGCGACGCCTAAATAAAATCAAATTCATGGTTTGAGAATAGTAGGAACGGCATCATAATTGCCGTCGCCTCCAAGTTCCCTGGAATCTGGCGGAGGTTGGCTGCCTGCACCGTGCAGGCATCCACGCCACCTCGCTCAACCGATCACGTTCAGCTGCCTCCTTCCCACATTGCTTTATTGCCCTCCTTTGTGCTCGGGCTGCGTGACATGAGTGCAGGCTGTAAATTCGCCAGGCATAGGTTTAGCATCACGCCTGGGTTTGGAGAAAGGAAGGAAAAAGCCCACCAGCACCTCTCTGAGCTGCAACCAGATGCACCTGGATCAATACAGGAATGACTTGGATGGGACTTGCCCAGGCTACCCCATTTGCCATCTCCCTTGATCCCCATCAGGGCTGATGAACCGGCGCTCTTGTGGAGCATCAAAATGCATCGTCAAGGAGTGGAGTGGATCCCAAGTAATTAAATGTATAAATTAATTCTCCCCTTAAGATACGTTCCTCTCCCATTATTAGGTTTGTCTCTGAGAAAATCCTTGGAGGATCTTCATAAAAGTACCACTACCTCAAATATTGTCTTTCTAAAGATTTTCTTTCTTTTCTTTTTTTTTTTTTTCCCAGGCTTGATGCCTGCAGCCTGCAATTAAAATAAGTGACATGAAGGTGTCTTTAAAATAGAGATCTATGGAAAATGAAAGGATTGTCTGTCAAAGGGTGAAAAATGAAAAATAGCAGTCTCAGATCTCTGAATGGATGAGTGGGGAAAATTCCTGTCTGTCCTAGTACCCAAAGGGATAAAACCCAATGATAGCTTCTCAACTGCTTAGCAGATAATGCATGTGCTGTTTTGATGCTAGTAATGTGTTTTTTACTTCTTTCTATCTGGGAGGAACGAATCAAATATGAGAAGTGCTGGGACATGATTTTCAACCCATTGCCTTTGATTAAGTGCTTTAACATGTGAGTCCAGAGACTTGCAATAATACTAATGGGGCATAAAGCACTATAAACAGGATGGGTCTACTTTTGTCCAAATGCCATTATCCTGGAATAAAAAAGAACAGAAAATGTAATATGTCCACTGCTAACCTTTTTTTGACAGGAAATTTTCTCTCCTATGTGCACGCCATAAATTATTCTGCATTTTGCCAGAACTGTGAGCGATTGTTTAATTTCAAGAGAAGAAGTGTTTGCTAAGCTTGAACCGTTTAGCTCAGTGTTACATTTAGTTGTGAAAATATGATGGTGTGAAGCAAAACATGGATGCGAGTGGCAGGTTGGCTGGGCTGAAATCAAGTTTCTTTTTACACCAGGTTTGGGAAATGGAGGTAAAGACACGTCAATAAATATTGGGGCAAGTTGTTTGTTGTTCGGTGATTTTAAATACAGTGAAAAAACCTCCTGGAAAGATAAACCTCCCATTTACCCAGAAAAGATAAGGGAGGTTGGAAACTTTGCCTAAGTTTGGTTTCAAAAGATGTTGAGGAGTCTCTCCCAGTGACATCTTCCGGCGCGGGCAGAACAACCCCTGCTGCCATACCAGTCTGGCAGGATGCTTCAGCGCAGCTCTTTGGGCCTGGCTCCATGTCACTTCTAACTTTGTGCTACGTTTTATTGCTCTCAGCAAGTTGCAGATTGTCCAACTGTTCTGTCATTTATTGTAAACGATTGCAAAAAAAAAAAAAAAAAAAAGAAAGAAGAAGAAGGGCAAAAAAAAAAAATTCCACGACTCTATAACGTAGTCCTTGGTGTAAATCAAACATTCCCTGTCATGTTGATAGCTTGTGTTAGTCTAATGTATTTTATATTACTCAAAAGCATTGAAACCCTGCAGCTTTCTTCATATAGGCCATTATGCGGTTATCATTAAATTGTCTTGCAAAGAACATTATCGGTAATTATAGCAGACACTAAAATCAAATGATCAGACTGGGACCTTTAACACCAAGAGGAACCATTAGAAGTTAATCAAATAAAAGGATGAGAATAATTATGTTAGGATTAAGCAGTAATATGCCAGAAGTTATATACTTTGCTGACTATATATCTTTACTCCCAGCTTCCTGCCTCTCTTCCCGTTTGATGCTTTTTATATAATACTTTGGCACAGAATGTAAATGACAGTATTTTTGTGTGTCACAAATGGGGCTTTAGGGTTCAAATGAGGTTCATGTCTAAATGGCAGAAAAAGCAGCACTGTGTAATGATGAAGATAAAAATAATAGTCAAGTGTGTGTGTGCGCGTGTGTGTATATGGATAATATATATAAAAGTGCAAAGCAGAAAAAAAAATCCATTGGTCAATGAAGCATAAAGCGGTGATAAAAATAGTTGCAACAGGAGGTGAAACCACATGGCGATTGGTTTGCTACTCGGCAGTGCTTTGCTGGTTTTAAGTGACTGTCTTTCTGCTGTTCGTCTTTCAACAAACCAGAAGAAATCCCCTGCATAGACAAAAATTGCTCCTCTTGTCTCTAACGTTATTCTCTATGGAAAAACCTCCATATCAAATTCACTCTTGGTGTTTGCATCAGCCTAGAAGTGGTAACAGTGTTGAAGTTTTCAAGAAAACCCAGAAAAGGGTGTAAGGAGGTTGTCCCAAGAAAAGTAGGTTGATTTTGGTTACGGCAGATGAAGCCAAAATTAAGATCCTTGTAAAATTTTTGCTGGGGAATGCTAATGAACCTGATACTGATGGAATAAGAGTGTAAATCTGTCACCTACGGTAGGGACCCAAGAGGTAGGTTCTCCCTACTGATTCCTTCATTAACAGAGGAAATCAATTATAGTGCAGGGCTCCTTGTGTTTTGTTATCTGTCCCTGAAGAGCTCAGGACCCTGGTGACAATGCACCGGTGCATCCTGGACCCATCCCCACAGATGAAACACAAAGCAGTGACACAAAACCCAGGGGGAATCTGGAGTTTGGGATTTTCACCATGTCCTCTTGATATGGGAATAAGACCTCAGCTTTAAAACCTTCTATGTCTGTGAGCAAATTTTGCTTTTTACTGCCTTTCTCTTGGATATTGTTTCACTGTGGATCATTAGGCTTGAAATCTAATTGGATGAGACAGCTGGTGTGGGAGCCAGAGCACCATCTCTATCTTGAGGAGCTTCAAATCTGACTTTACTCACATTTAATGAGTACAGAGGAAAGCCAAGTGATGGATACGGAGCTGGTTGTGAAGCCTCTTGTGCACACAGAGATAGAAACCACCACCTGCCTGGATGGTGTTGTGGTGGAATATGGACTTCGCAAGCGTCCATCTGCCCTCCATGCCTTACACTGCCACAGCAAGAGCTGGGGGCCTGTCCAGGGGTCTGCAGAGTCTTACGAAGACCAAAACCTCATTTTTTTCTATCAAACAGGCATGGGTGAGGAGAATTCCTCTTCCTTCTGGCCCACACAAAGCAGTGAGAGAAGGAAGGACACCTTTCTGGAGGGATTTTCTGCCCATGTTTCTGCTTCACTGTTTGGCAGTTGGATTACTGAGCCCTTTTTTATTAGGAACTCTTGGCAGTATTACGGTAAGGTGGTGGTAACAGGCACCATTTATGAGATGAAGGAGGTATTTATGGGGTGGAGGGTGCACAAATAGGAAGCCTTAAACTTCGTGTCTACTGAGTACACCGAGAAGACCACAGTGCTCCATAGCTCTGTGGGTAGAATGAATAAATCTTCAGAGTATTTATTTATTAATTTGATGTCCCATATGGATGCTATATGTATTATTTGAATGCCTCATGGATGCCAGACTGCCACCCAAGACCATGCACATTAAACAGTTTTAATATGGACTGGCTTTCCATGCAATATGGAAACCAACAGCATGACCAAAGTCAAACTGCAGCTGTAAGAATAGATGATAGCTTTTCTGAAAAAATTAGGAGCAATATTTTTATTTTTACCGAGATCTAGGAGAAAAAATAGTATTTTGGGAATGGAAACCTGAAGAGGAGGAAGGGGACTGTTCAGTGTTAACTGCAAATTATTTCTTGTTTATTTTTTGTAGAAATGAAAAGCTAAGCAGAAAGTTATTCTGGGGTTAGTCAAAATGTTCACACTACAATGAAACATTTTCTTGCTTATTTTTAAACATTTTCAAACACAAGCTATTAGGAAAAAGTGAAAATCTAATTCATTTTGAAACAAAATATTGAAGTGTTTTATTCTAGATCTTTCAGCTGAAATAATTTTTTTCCTGTGTTAACCTATTCTGTAAGATAAGCACAGATCAATGTAGACTGCTTTCCTTAATAAAAATTTTTTGTCCTAAAAAAAATGTGAAAATCTTCATCTGCAGTCACTGCAATGAATAAAATCCAAGAGCATTTCCCATTTAAAAATCCAGCAGATCCCTAAAAATAAGTTTTAGACCCCAAAATGGAGTGTGTTCGCTGACCTATCTCCATAAGGAGTTGAGGCAAAACATCTCATTTGAAAAGTCATGAAGGTCCTTACAGCATCCAGCTTTCCAAAAGTTATGGAAAACAGTAGTTGATGGAGAAATGTTGTGTAGTGAGAAAAAAAAATAATCGAGTTTTGGGTGGAAAGTGTGATCTGTGAACTGTGGAAAAATTTCAGAACAGGAACTTAAAGCCTCCGTTACTAGAAATAGACCAAACCAAACTGGATGGGACACTAGAAAACATCTTGCAGAAGTTTTTTATTTCCTCTGTATTCCTTTTTAAAAATCATTATTCTTTGACACCACAGAAGATTTGTGAATTCAACCCCTCTCTTTATGAGACTGTCGATCTTTGCTGCTCCCCAGGGAATACCCTGAATTTCACAAATGAATAAATCACTTAGTGAGTATCTCTTACGAGGTATAATTAGATGATATCCATGATGCCTTTACCACCAACATTTTGCCCATTTCATCCAGCACAGACCCAGAAGCCCACAGCTGTCTAAGAGGATAATTTGGTACGTTTTTCCTTTTCCAAGGGTCTACAAGACAATTTCACATTATACTTGGCAAACAGGCGACACCAGCTGTACGGTTAGAGCCGTGTTGATCAGGAAGAGGAAAGTAGATCTTTTCCTACATCCAAGGGATTTTAGACTGGCTGGAGCTTTATGGTGAAAATTTGAAGTTGATGATGGAAAAAACACCATCGCAAGGGCTGGAGAAGTTTGTCCTAGTCGGAGATTTCTTTTTCTCAGACAGGTGAGTGACTGCTGCCCTCACTGCTCCTCTTCCCCCTTATTTACCTCCCTTTTTTCAGTAGATGACGCAATCAGGCAAAGGGTGATACTGAAGGTCCGCAGGCAATCCCCTCCCTGAGCAAGGAGAGAAGGGCTGGAAGTATAAAATCAGCTTTGAGATCAGCCTGAGAAAACTTTGGCTGATTGAATTATGAATTAACTTATTCTGGTAAAATACACTTCAAAATCAATTTTCAATTTTAGGGCAACTGTAGATTCCTTCCTCAATCTTATGTCAGTTTAAAGCACAGGACATTTTAGGATGTGTGGAGTCAATGTTATGTAAAGAACATCTGTGTGGGTTGCGGGTCTTGTTTACACTTTGAGATATTTTTCTAAAGAGAAGGTCTTATCTTTTATTGGGGCTTTCATGTCCATTACCCTGGCCACAAGGTGCAGATCAATTTTCTGAACAAAGATTTCCCTTTCTTTGTCTTTCTTGCATATTTTTGAAGGCTCACGCGATCTGCTGTTAATCTCCACGATTCTGCAGGCTCAGAGCCACGGTTACAGGGTAGAGATACCGGGATGGATGCAGGGATACAGGGATGCAGGCATTGGGGATGCAGGGACACAAGCCCATCCACCTAGCAGGCACAAAGCTTCTGCTACAGGACAATCCCTTTGTTGCATCTTCAGTCCTCAAATGATGGTAAGGAAGCAACTGATGTTTCAAGAATCAACACCAAAAGCCTCCAATAGGTGACAACTCTTTGCAAAAAGCAAAGTCGTTAGGCATATGCATGCTATAGGTCTGCTATATGCATGAACATGCATGATGCAATTCCTGCTTGTTCTACTGCCTCAAAATTGTCTTATATCAGAATAGAAATTTAACTACTGAAGTCATATGGACACATCTCTTCCTACACCAACTGTGCCAGCACATTATACCAACAGGACAGCAAAGCTTTCCCTATTAAATTTGCTGAGACAAGACTGCAACAAGCTATTCCTTCTAATATCTCATAATTTGATTTCATGACCCATTGTGTTGATTCAGAGATTTCAACCAGTGCTGCACCGATTGAATTTTAATTGTGATATTAATTTAATAGTTGCCTCTTCCAGCTCTAGGAGTTGATAAAACTGGAGTAAATCAGCCCTGCAAAGTGCCAGCTGAAGCGTGGGAAAGGTTCAAGGGCTTCCCAGGCTTGGAAAAAAACACATTATCTGACACCGCCCAAGTGGGCTACCAAGATCAGATAGTTAAAATGACAGTGACCAGCAGAATTTGTTCATAGCAGCAGCTCTGAGCTGTGGCAACAGTAGGATTGCTTCAGCTACAAGCAAGGCTCCTGTGGGTTGGCAGAAAGGGTGATCATCTTCACATCCACCTCTTGCTGTCATCTCAGCCTTGGGCAAGTGTCACCAGAGCTTGTGTCAAAGGAGGATTGGATGGGTCATGAGACTGGCCAAGGGTTTCCATCAACCTCACCCAAGGCTTCTTGGGGAGGCTGCAGGAAAGGGAGAGTAATTGCCTCTCGCCATGCCCGAAGTTTGTAACGAGCTGGACTTGGCCTTCTCATTAAACCCTTTACAATAACTTTACTGAGGGATAAAACCAAAGGGCCTTTCAAAAGTCCCAAAGAGTGAATCTACAGGAGGAAACAAATGCATTTTACTGCTTTTCACAAAAACACAGCTGGTTTCATTCTTTGCCAACGTAAGCAGTTATTACTTCTTCATTAAAGTTTTCACTTTACTATGTGAAGCGTGCTGCTGTTACAGAGGAAACCGTACGCAAAGTGACCTTCTTCCAGTCTGTACACGGAGCGTATACCCCTCCTTTCCAAAACTTTCCATGTTAGAAATGATTTAAAGGATTCCCAGCACTCAACAACTCATACCCAGTTCACTCCTCCCTTTCCGTTGGATTTTATTGAACCACCTGGGATTGCTTAAGAAAGATGATTGCAGTTTTTAGGAATTACTTGGTATAGAATGAAGAGTAATGGGAAAAAATGGCCACGTATATTCATTCTGAATTTAAAATCAAGTTGTTTCTACTTAGATCCTGTTTATGGCCCTTTCTCTTCATTATTCTAATGAATTTTAATTTACTGGCAGGGTTGTTTGGTGGAACGAGGAGTTTACTGGCAGGAATGTTGGAGGGAATTGGAGAGAGGGCAATGTGGTGTGTTACCGACAGACATTTGGCAATGAAAGCGTTAAAATGGCTTGTCCCCCAAAATGGAAAGCCAAACTTACGATGTGACTTACCTGTCCTTCCCTCCGGTTCAGCTTTCACATCCAATATACATCAGTGAACTGGTTGTGAACCAGCCCTGAACTCAGAGTTATTCGCAGAAGTTATCTGGCAAATAATTTAAAGCAATGAACCAATTTGAGAAAACCATAATCTGTTCTTGGGCAACTCAAGAGCAGAAAAGATCTGAATTTGGCAAGGAAATTAATCATCGTAAATTATTGGCCCAGCTGTACTATTAACATTAATAACACTTCCAAATTAATTAACCAGAAGCCTCATGTTGTTAACAAATAATCAAACCCTCAGTCAGTGTCCTTCCAAAATATTAGGCGTTTGCCTCACAGTGGCTGCTTTGGTGGTTTTATTGATCCGATGTGAAAATAAGAGACTGGGGTCTTCTCTGGACTTGGTGTTAGTGCAGGCATTTAACTTCTCCACCCTGAAGATTTTCTCCATCCTTTGCTACCTCAGAGCTGAAGATATTTGGAAAAAAATGGACAAACTTCCCCTACAACCGGGAGTGCTTAAACTCTGACCTATCAAGCATTTACATTGTGTCTTTAACACCTAGTAAAAAGTGAAGAAGATCACAGAATCACAGAATCACAGATTGGTCTGGGTTGGAAGGGACCTCTGGAGATCATCCAGTCCAAGCCCCCTGCCAAAGCAGGGTCACCTACAGCAAGTTGCAGAGGAACATAGAATAGTAGAATCGTTATGGTTGGAAGAGACCTCAAAGATCATCAAGTCCAACCGTATACCCGATGCCACCATGCCCACTAAACCATGTCTCGAAGCGCCACATCTAAACGTTTTTTGAACACCTCCAGGGATGGTGACTCCACCACCTCCCTGGGGAGCCCGTTCCAATGCCGAATGACTCTAACAGTGAAGAACATGTCCAGATACTTAAGTGCTTTCCTGTGCAAAGCAGTAGATTATTAAAGGTGGTCACTAGGATTGTTCTGGTGACAATGAAGTATCTGCTGGAAAATTAAGTAGGAGCTGCATTGGGGAAGAGAAAAAAGGAAGGCAAGGCAAGGCAACACAATGCAAGGCAAGGCAAGAAGGGAAGGGATGAGTTCACAGCTGCTCAGATTCTCTCTCCTGTGTCTTTCTAAGCCCCTTTTCTAGTGGTTGCTGAATCCCAATGATCTTTTCATTTTGACTTTCGGGCAATCTTCGACACCGCAAAGTGGATGTAATTGGTAGAGGGCCTGAAAAAATGTGGAGCCAAACATATTCAGTGATTAAGACCAAAGATGAATTTGTCCGCTCACCTTTAGGTGCCAAAAGTATCTCTGGATTCTTTTGCTACAGGAATGGACCCAAGTCCTCATTTAGCATTAGCAAGACTCCCTCCTTGTTAGGTATAGTTTTAATAACAAACACAGGCAATTCATGACGTATGCAGAGAGTCTCTGAATAATCCTTTATTTCTTTAATGCCCATGAAAATTGCCCCACCTACCTCATGGATGAATTTTGGCATCTTTGTCCAGTGAGATAAAGATGCACCAGGTCTGGTATTTGTCTTGGAGGGAGGGTCAAGACATGTAAGTCTTGAAATCCCACAGAGATAGCTGTCACGGCAGGGACCCTGCATTGACACTTTATGCTCCCTCACCAGACAAGGCAGGAGGAAATAAATCCCACTATCAGTGACAGAGTGAATAGAGGGCAGCGAGTCCTTATGAACCTTCACAAAAGCCTGACAAAAACCAGCTACAAGCAAAGGAAGGCAAAAAGATCCAATTAAAAGAATAGCATTGCAAAGAGCATTTCAGTAAGTCACCAACTATGGTATTTCTGTCTTTAAAAAACACTGTTTGCAACAAGAGGCAGAGATCTGGTTGTATTCTGTAAACCAAGCTTTTAATTCAGTTTTAAAAATTGAAATATCCCCTTTTCTTGTGGCCTGCCAAAAAGAATGGCCATTAAAATGCTCTAAAGAAAGACATGCTAAAATGAAATTTGTCTCTGGAAGGTAGGAGAGTTTCCTAATCATAGTTCAGATGATTTTTTTTTTTCTTATCCAGATGGATGTCTTCTTTCAAAGCCTGATGGCCAGAGAAATGAAAGGTACCTTTCACCATTAAGTAACTATTGAAGTTTTACCTTGCTAGATTATTTGTTAGTTGTAACTAACATAAAAAATGCCCTGTCAGAAAATGGCTTTAAAAAGTGTAATATTTTGTTTTATTTAGCAACTACTTGAGAAAATTTAGCACCGAGCCAGAAAGGTTGCAGAGCAAGTAGCACTTCATAAATTGCTTGAGCCCTAATCAATACGTATTGTCATCTAGTCAAGTCCTCCTAGCAGATTTTTCTTTGCCCTGCCTCAAAAGCGTATTTTATGAGGTTGTTACTAGCTTGTGCTGCAAGGCCTGGCCTAATGAATCTGTCACTGGCACTATTGATTGACATGCCAGTGTAAGTGAGACATGTGATTCCGATTGACTTCCTAATTACTGCTGCTGTGATGTCTCACCAACTGGTAAGGCCAGAGGTTAATAGTTTTGATGTTCAGCCATTGCTGGCTCTGGAAGCTGGAGTTAAACCAGCTCGTTGGAAGTCAATATCTGAATCAAGTTCTCAAGGCTACTTTCGAAGCTGATCAATTAAGCCTTCCTTGTTCCCCCTCTTGTTGCCTGACAAGAGTTTGATGAGTGGGGACCTCTAAAGCTGGCGGTTTAAGGTAGAGCAGGAAGGTTGGTGAGATTTAAATGCAGGCGACGGCAGGAGCGGTGTGTCGGTGGGGGCTGTATTTCTGCCAGCAGCGACCCAGGATCCCACCTTTTCTTCTTGGTGGAGGGAGCAGGGCTCAGATTTCCAAAAACACCTGGGTGACCCAAGCGTACTCATCACATGGACATTGTTTGGTCTGTTCATACAAGCCGGGCAGGAATAGTCAAACTCTCCTGCCTATCCCTTCTCTGCCGGAGCAGGATGATAACGATCGGTCGCCCTCTGTGCTTGGGCAGCCCCCAACTATGAAACGGCACAAGGATCCCAGCCTTCATTTAAAAAATGCGTTTCTAACCTTCATTTCTGAGCCAATGAACCTGCAATAGGACGGTCTAATTGTGACATTTGCCTGAGTGTGCAGACAGTCTGGGAAGATACCTCTGGAAGGCATGAGCTGCTCTGGATGTCCGTCCAAAGCCCAGGGCCTCTGAGAAGCTTTTTTCGGATGCCATGGGATTTAGGGATTTTGCTGTAGCCAAAGCAACAAAATGAAACAGCTACATCAACCCAAAGGATCACATGGCCAAGTACTCTGCCTCCAATGGTCACTCTTGGCTAAAGCCTAGAGATAAATATAAGAACATGGCAAGTATAAATCTGTTTGCATCAAGTATATTCTCTGAATTTCCAGCATAGGGACTTTCCAAGGTGAAAGCAGGAGATCTGTATTAAGGGCCTTCATGATTTTCTCTTCCATGGATTTGTTTCATCGCATTCTGAAACCACATCAACTCCCACCATCCACCACATCTGTTGGTGATAAGCTGTGGAGCCCACCATGTGCACTAGGAAGGATGTACCTCCTTTGGCTTTATACACCTCTGTCTCCATGCTCACCATTTTTGTGGACTTTTCTGGACCTTGTGTAAAGCCATTCTTCTTTTGGACAATTCTTCCCATCTTTTTCCTACATTTTCCTTTAAGGGATGGGGAGGTCAGAAAGGCATAATGCAGGTGTAGCATTAATTCATACAGTGGCATGACATTCCTGGCTTCTTCTTCACTCCTTCTTAGTAATTATCAGCAGTCAGTTTGCTTTTCTGCCCAGAGCCAAGCTTTGAGCCGACAATTTCTCAGAATTATCTGTTGTAACTCCAAATTCCTTTTCCTGATGGTATCAGACAATTCAGAGTCCATGTGTGTGCATTACTTTGCATTTAGCAACGTTGAACTTCATCTCCAATTTTATTTTCCAGTCACTCAGGGTTACAGAGCCTTCTGCAAATCTCAGCAGTCAGCTTTTGTTTTTACAACCCTGAATAATTCAATAGTATCACTGAGCTTTGTCATCTTGCTATCCACACTCCTTCTGGGGTTATTTATGAATATGCTGAACAGCATGGATCTTACTACAGACACGTATGGGATTCCACTAGTGACTTGTGAAAGGTATTCCTATACTCCATTTCCTATATTTTTCCCCACCTAGTTATTGAGTGATTAAAGGTCCTACCCTTCCAGCTACTCTACAAGCTTTCAGGGTAGAACATCATAGAAAAGTTACCTGTCTATTATTAGATTGCCTTTTTCCATATGCTTAACAAGACTTTCAAAGAGCTCTAGCAGATTTACAAGCTTGGCTTCCCTTTATGAAGGACGGGTTGAGTCTTCTTCATTGTATTATACTTACCACGTATACCCTGACTATCACCGTTACATCTAACGGCTTGCTTCGTACAGACCTCAGACTTACGGGCGCTGTCAGTCTGCAGACGGCCTCAAGAACAGTGTGTGTGTGCAGGAGTCACGCTGACCTTGTGCAAGGGCACAGCACAGCTCATAGTGACCAATTTCATGCCCAAGTTCCTCTATAGCTCAGAGGAGAACATCATCCCATCCCAGTAACTGCTGTATTCACTTTACCAAGCCACTCTACATCTCTCCTACTGAAACTTCAGTTTCTGACTTATCTTCTGCTGAATCTCCAGGCGTCTTTGTACTGAATACAGATGTGAAAAAAAATCACTTAGTTTCTCCACTGGGGCCTTATCTTCTCTAAATATCCTTATTGCGTAAAGAACAGCTGAAGTCCCTGGTGAGGTCTACTGGAAGCTACCAAGCTGCATATCCCTGAAGGCTGAGGAAGAATACTGGGAAAGGGTCACTAAATGCTCTGCTATGCTTTCCTAAACGTCTGGTATCTGTTGCTGATAGAGACAGAATGCTAGGTTAGAGGAAACTTTTAGTCTGACAATGCAATTGTTCTTGTGCAGTAATTGCCCTACAAACGCTCTGCAGGCTCCTACCTCTGATTTATTACCAATGTTTGCACCTTCAGCAATTTTTTCCTCAAAATCTTTTTTTTCTATCCTGTTATGTTTTTAGATTTAAGGCGCCAGAATTTTTGTTTCCTATTTTCTTTCGGTGGACATATCTTCAGATTTTTGAAGGACACCTTCTAACTCCTCGTAGTCTGCTTTGAGCTATTGCTGTCTCAAGCCAGATTTACAGGGGGGTCTTTCCAAAGTCTACTGTGATCTGGGGTAGAGATTTACTGTTACTCTCTGAAATAACATCTTTAAGTAACTCTCCTGCATCTTACCAGCCTTTTACCCCTCTTTCTTGGCTCTTCTTGGCTTCGTTCTTACAAAGCTGTGCCATTTTTATGTAAGTCCCTCTTTCTGAAATGGAACAACGCTGGTGCCGATGCTGAGGCTTCATGGTTGATTTGTCAGCATGCCCCATCCCACACTGATCCAGCTGCCTGTTTTAAAGTGCAGTGTTTAAAAGGGACTTTACTTGATTGGATTTACCTTCCTCATTCTTGAGTTTTGCCAGTTTCTGGCCTACCCTCTATTTCAACACAAGCAATGCTCATAGCATCTTCACTCCAAGAACATGCATCATCTTGAAGTCTGTAGTTTTCCTCCCCTGACAGCTTTCCTTGAGTTTTAATTTAAAAACTATTCTAGAAACATTTGGACTGTAAGGCTCACTCCTCCTTTGACAAAGCGTCTTCTGCTTCCCCTCAAAAGTTTGACAGTTCCTGATGAAAATCCCTCTTCGTGCATCAATTTCTCAACTTCTAATTGCGACTGTCTCTGTGAAAAGGCTGAGAGAGTGATGTTTTCAAGAAGACTGCAGTCCTTTCCTCCCAAAACAGCACTGCACCAGCGCTTCTCATGCATCCTACGTTGTTGGCATCCCCTGGGCTGGGACAGCAGACCCAACCCAAAAGCAGGTAATCTTGCCCCATTACAACCCAGCTGACTGGTCAGTAAGTTCCCCACCTCTGAGACACCCATGAATGAAGTGAGGCAGGTGAAGGTCCATCCAAGCTTGACTTTCTCTGAATGGACACCATATGGAGAAAGAAATGTCCTAACTTCCCCAAGTGTCTGGGTTGGGCTGGTCTTGCAGTAGTAAATGCTGAAGAGTAAATTAAGGGCCGAGTGCTAATTTGGTTTTTTTTTATGGATCTGGTCTATATGGCAAGTTTTTAGTGGAAATTAGTTGTGCAATCTTCATTACCTTGGGATAGACCTCTGCCATTTCACTGTAACTGAAGTTACTGAAAAAGACTGGACAGGATTTGTGATTGATTACACTCCATGTCATATTAGACAATATAGATCAACCTGCCAATATGAATTTCTCAGATGTCAAAAATACCAGGTAAGAAAAAAAAGATCATACGAGAGGGGAAAAAAAAAATCATTAGACAATCAGGGACAGCAATAATTCACCCATATCTATGCACTGTGTACAAATAATGCCCAGGGGAATTAGCCATACTTATCACTTTGTCAGATGTCTGTCGCCGGCAGGTAGTGCTGGGTTTCTCATCTGTCACCGCTTGTTTCCTGCAACATTTCTGAAAATGATGATGAACAAGAGGCTTTGAATGGAACTCTGCGTCTTAAATGGTTAATTAAGGACAATCCGAATGTATGAGCTCTGACACCAAGTTAACCTCAAAATATGTGTTTTAAGTACCCTGAATAATGCTTCTTAAGGAATAGAGACTTTGTCAATAGTCTTAATTGCCATTTGAAAGACCTTTTGGCTGTATTAAGGAAATACAACCGAAGACATGTCATCTTTTGCAGACTCACTTGTCCCTGCCTCCTGCCCTCTGCCAACAGAGTTGCTCCCACGCTGACCCCCATGTCCCTGTCCACCATGGTGGGATCTCTGCCAGCACCACAGGCTCAGCAAGGGGCTGTAGCTCGGATCTGCCAGCAGCAACCAGGAACCAGTCCCACGGTTTGGGCACGCCGGAGGGACTGGGGACCCAGCCCCGCCTGCCTACCTAAGGCAAGGACTTCAACTCACGTGCTCTGGCCCCAATGACCAGGTGTCAGAAGACCCCGATGCTGACAGGATTTGGCCTT
>NW_009604564.1:7962-18228 GCF_000690535.1 Cariama cristata | reverse complement strand
GTTTCGCTTTTCCGGTGGGAAAGTGGCTGCCACTGGCTTTTTAAACCTGGTACAGGAGGGCAACCACAGTGTTATAATTGTAGTATGCAAACACAAAGGGGGTGGCAGGACCCCAACTCCTTCCTTCCAGGCAAGAATTTGAAGCTGCTGTCATCCTGGAGAACACTTATCAGCTCATGGTCATGGTGAGACTTCAGGCTGTCTGCAATACGACTGCTTTCAAAAAAAAAAAAGGAAAGAAAAGAAAAAGGCAGACTTTGTGAAATAAGATACTTAATTACTTCCAAAACAATTAATTAATTAATTAATTAAGCCTCATGTCACCCCTGCAAGGTAGGAAGTGATTATTCTACCCATTTTACACAGAGGGAAAACCGCACTGTTAAGTGATTTGCCAGAAGCAAAGGCATCGAAGGCAAAATTGACATCCCAGGGCCAGCATTCCCAGGTCTTGCTGCAGATCAGCCCAATTTGCTTGGGCGCCGCTTGTCCCCATCACCTCAAGACCTCAATGTGCCAAGGCAACCTAAGCCCCGGGCTCTGATCTGCCAAGGAAAACTCCGGAGCCATTCTGCCAAAGCCCAGACCATGCCACAGTCAAGCTGGGCTCTGGTGAGCCTGATGCTGCTACATTTAGCACCCAAGGGTGCTGCTAAACCCCTGAGGGGTCCAACTGCTGTGCCCCAGAGTGGGGCAATCCCAGGCAGACATGGAGTCTCAACGGGGAGAGATCTTCTGGACCACAGTTTCGCATGCTGGTATCATGCTGTCCTCAGAGCCTAAAGGAGTTGTTGGGTCCAGGCTGAAATGATCGATTCAGGCACAAGGTAATGAGGACTCAGCCCAGCATGGCTGCACCGCCCTGGATCACTGCTTGGGGACCAACGGCTTGCAGTAAATCCTGCTTTGGCATGTCGCACAAGTAGCTTTATACTTTGATTTAAGCCTCTGAGGTGGAGCTGGGTTTGTGGGGACAGGCATTATCTTTTATTAAACCAACTCGTATAGTTGGGAAAAAACAGGTGAGCTTGCAAGCGTACAAACCTTCCTTCCCTCTGATATAGAAACACCAAACTCAAGTCAAGCACAAGAAAGGGGATAGAGGGGTTGCTGATCACACTGCAGGGCTGACAGCAGTCACGATGCTCAAGGCAGCTTGGTTAAAGCCCATCCTAGCTATCCCAGTCTGGACATATTTTGAGGGAGACCATGGGTAAGGATCATTGCCCTCACCGGGTAAGGAGAAGACCTTGCGGCATGGGGAGGGAAGGGAATTTAACTGCATGGAGTGAGCTGTGCCGCGCTGTGTACCCTAAGACCACAGGATGGACCTCAACCTGCTGTACTCAGCAGAGCAGATGAAGCCAGAGCAGGGCAATGTGTGAGATGCCTCTCCTCCATGGCTTCTCAGATCAGCAAACTCCAGCCCACGCTTGCATGCAGCTAATTCTTAAGGAAACTAGTTTAACATTGAAAAGTGAGAATTTTCCACTATCCCATTGCTCCAGGAAATGAGGAGTTAGCAACAGAAAGCAAATACCAGGAATAAATCTCGGTGCTTACGCTTTGCACATACCAGTGGAGCCTGAGCAAGGAAAAATCATACTCTGGAACAAAAAGCTTGCTCAAGTTGTGACTGATTACCATGTTCATGCCTCAGTCATCACCACACACCAAAGGAGCACCAGGAAATCCAGCAGATGTGCTCCAGAGCAGTGGCAAGCACAGGTGCTGTGGTTTAGCCCCATGGACAAGCAGACAAACCATGGCACAGGATGGGAAAGTGCTGCAGGGTGGCTCAGGGATGGCCGCAAAGTCATAGAATCATAGAATTGTTATGGTTGGAAGACACCTCAAAGACCATCAAGTCCAACCATATACCCAATGCCACTGTGCCTGCTAAACCTGCTAAACTCACTAAACCATGTCTCGAAGCGCCACATCTAAACGTTTTTTGAACATCTCCAAGGATGATGACTTCACCACCTCCCTGGGGAGCCCGTTCCAATGCGTAACAACTCTTACGGTGAAGAAGTTCTTCCTAATATCCAGCCAGAACCTCCCCTGACACAACTTGAGACCATTTCCTCTTGTCCTATTGCTAGTTGCCTGGGAGAAGAGGCCAACAACCAACTCACTACAACCTCCTTTCAGGTCATCTTCACCCTGAACCTTTGTGAGAGAATCCTGAGCCAACATCTCTGCCTGGGTCTGCTATGGTGCCCACCAAGCCTCTGTGAGCACCGGGATACAGGCAGACACAGAAGGAGCGGATGGCGGGACAGGGCTGGATTTGTCCCTTTAGGGACCCTTCCAAAGAGCAGCATCACTGCTAGGTTGACCAGCTGAGCCTTTCCATCTCTACTGCTTTATCGTGATACTATTTATTGTGACCAGCTGAGATTCCAAATTCTCTCCTAGATCAAGAGGTTGGGAAAACAGACCGTAAAGGCTACATCTATACTGCTAAAATCAGCCCACCTGGACCATTCTCTGACACAAATACCCTCATCTGTTCTGTTATCCAGGGTGGCCAGCCCCAAACAGGCAGTCAGGGATGGTGCCTGGCCCAGGCTGTCCCCCAGAGACCATCCCTGGGAGGTTGCTGGGAGAGGGCCAGCTAACCCTGGCCAAGAACACCTTCAGACTAGGATAATAATTTGGCTTGCAGTCACATTCCAGTGCCCAGCAGTGACCCTTGGCACTCTTTAATTTCCTAGCCACAAGGTCCCAAAAGTCATAAAATCCAGGCTTCATCTGCCTGAAATGAAGTGGAAAGACCAGGATTCCTCACCCCTTAAACCCAAACTGTGATCACTCCCGGGAACCCATTATAATTCTGCTTTAATTGTTGTGAGAGCTTTCCAGAGGCAGGGCTGACACTGTTTTGGATTTAAATTTCTCTCTCTTTTCATCTCAGGGTACTGCAGAAGTGGCGTTCACAAGACCAACATTTATAGTATTCCTCCGAGGGGTGAAATGTACCTACTGTAAAAGACGCTCAGTTAATTCTGGTGCATCATTTGCAGGAGAGCCGCATGGGGATCAGCGTGGGACATACAGATTTAGATCATTTCGCTTGAGTCAGGTGGTGCCTTGCTCCCAATTCCTCACAAGTTAATTCTTACCTGGGATAATTATGTCTCTCCAATCTCGCCCAGTTTAACCCTTCTCATCCCACACACTTAAGAGCACATCTGTGGTGATGGGGACAATGATTTGAGGGGGGTTTTGTGCCTATTGCTGGCCTCTGCTACAGATTTTCTCAATGACCTTGGACAATTCAATTAATTAATTTAGCTTGCTTGCTCCCCGATGCTCTCTGATGGATAAAAGTTGCCCGGTGTCTAAATAACACACTCCTGAGGAATGATCTATCTGTTTAAGACAGATGTGCCACTTTATACCTGGTTTCTGATGAGACTGGCCCCGTCATCACACATCCCTCCAGAACTGGGTCTTCTGAAATGGGCTGCAACATGACATTGATGCATCTCCAGCTCGTCCTGGGCAAGAATTAGAAATAAATAAAACAGGGACAGGGTTGGACCTCATCCTGGAGCTGCTCTTTGAGGAGGGACCAAGGGAGTACTCGCCAAGCCATTCCCATTCCTGTTGAGCCATGGTGCCATGTGCTGGAGCAGCCAACATTAGTTGTCCTCTGGGTGGGCATAAGCTGAAGCCAAGCTGGGATTTTCATGGGCAGGAACAGAGTTTTTACATCCTGGGCTCCATCCTTCATCAAATCACCCCCTCCAAATCCCACTGACTTTGGCAGGTTATTACTGTTCTGCCCAGAAGCCAGAGAGAGCATCTTCAGGTTTCCCGGACTCTTAGGCAACTGCCGTACTCCAGGGTCTTTTTCTGTAGCCGAGACAAAAGAAGTAGTGTCTTGGATTCCAATAACCAATAAATTATTCTTGAAATGCCATAATTGCTCAGCTGCAGCTGCAAGAGCAACTAAGTACAGAACTTTAATAAAATATTATCATTCAAATCAATTTGCTGAGAGTCTGCCTTGTTTTCTGCGTGGGGTGCTAAGCAGCAAATAGTAAATACTGATCGCTGCTTAGAGAGCCAAATAATAGCAAGATAAACCTGGAACCTGATTTTTGCCATCTGCGCTTTTTTTTTTCTGAGCTGCTTGAGCAATGATGGGGGCCAGATTCTGCTCTGCGTTTGCAGAGTTGCACTTTTTTCTGTTTCAAAGGCAAGGGAATGGCATGTACAGGTTTACAAAGTAGCTTAGGCACTTAAGTAGATGATCATCTAGAGAGATTTACAGTAGTGACTTTTACAGGGAGAAAAGGGAAGTGCCCAATTCCTATCAGGGTGACAAATAAATACAAATAAATCTAAAGCGACGGTGCAATTGGCAGCTCCGGTAACAAGTTCAGAAAATGGCCACATCTGGACTATTCTGGATCAAAAACTATTGAAGTCAATGAATTTCACTCTGGATTTACAATGGTATTAACCGAGATCAGAATCCGACCCTATAAATTTACTATTACTTCTAATCCCGGCGCCTCTGATCTTGCTGAGATATTTGCTAACTGCTGAGCAGCTCGCTTTATTGACACTGAAATAACATACCCGTGCCCTACTATTGTTAAACTCAGCTGGTTTTAAAAACCCATCATACTGTTTGTCATGACTGACCTTAACAAACTGGCCTGCTGTCCTTGGATCTATGGGTAAGAAAGTTGTCAAAAGCCCCCTTTTTTGCAGCCTTCCACCAACAAAAAAAAAAAGAAAAAAAAAAAGAGGAGAAAAAATCAATTTCAATCAACATGGAGTGTAATATTATCAAATGTCAGATGCTGAGGCCGTGTGCTTTGAAAATTATCCTTGACAGCTTCTTGTCGACTTAATTAAGTGCTAAAAAAAAAAAAAAGAAGAAAAAAAAAGGCAAAATATCTCAATTGTTGGCTCCCTCTCTTTGTGCTTCAGAGGTTGTATTGACAGCTCTGAAAAAAAGATTGCCTTTGGGGGTTTTATTGATAGATCCTCGCCTGATATTGGAATGATTCCTGGGCAGATAAATCACATTTAGATTTGTTAGTAATTGAGGAGAATTGATTGAATAGTTAGGATGGTCCCAGAGGGAGGTACCTACTCCTCTTCCGTTCTGCAGAGGTTGTCATCAGATAAAGGACCTCTTCGGGCAGGATGGATAAAGGTCTAATTGTTTACATGATCAGGTATTGCTTCCTTTTAGCCCTCCCTCCCCAATCTTTCCCAACTTTCGCATGGAAAATGTCAAATAGACAAAGAAGAAGACCATAAATAAAACCAAATGTGAATGAAGGCAATGAACCCTCTTCACGACCTGGAAAGGCACTAATTGTTTTCAAATCATTAGTGGAATTTGGGTGTTAACAGTGATGAGGTTTTATTTAAAAAACTCTGCAATGTTTATTTGTCATATTTATTTAAACAGCTATGAACTTTATTTAGTAGCAGGTTAAGCATGGTTAACACAGTGATTATGCTGAGCAGCTCTTTTTAGCTGACGGGAACTGCGTGTGGGTTTGGGTGATGGCACCATAGGTCCCTCTTCCTCGCTGGTGAGCTTCCCCAGAGCCTTGTGTCCCACCAGCCAGGGCAAGCTGCTGGTCCCTGCACCATCCTAGAGAGTAGCAGCATCGCCTGGAGCCCAGAGCGGTGTAGGGAGATGCTGGAGCAATGCAGGGAGATGCTGGAGCAATGTGGACGGATGATGGAGCAATGCAGATGATGGTGGAGCAATGCAGGAGGATGCTGGAGCAAAGTGGATGGATGCTGGAGCAATGCAGAGGCATGCTGAAGCAAGGTGGATGGACCCTATCCCTGGAGGCACTCAAGGTCGGGCTGGATGGGGCTCTGAGCAACCTCATCTAGTTGGAGATGTCCCTGCTCACCGCAGGGGGGTTGGACTACATGACCTCTAAAGGTCATCTCTAAAGGGACTCTAAAGGTCCCTTCCAGCCCAAATGATTCTATGAATCTGTGACTCTGTGATGCTGAAGTAATGCAAAGGGATGCTGGAGCAACGCAGGGGGATGGTGGAGCAATGTGGAAGGATGGTGGAGCAACGTGGTGAGAGGCTGGGGCAATGCAGGGGGATGGTGGGGCAATGCAGGGGGATGGTGGAGTAATGCAGGGGGTTGCTGGGTTGATGCAGAGGGATGCCAAAACAATGTGGGGGCATGTTGGAGCAATGCAGAGGGGTGCTGAAACAGTGTGGGGGGACTCCAGAGTAATATTGGGTGACTCTGGAGCAATGTAGGGGGGACAAATGCTGTAGAGCCCCATCCTGGCCCAGTCTGAGTTTACAGCAGTCAGCTGGATGATCTGTCCAAGGTTTTCCCATGCTGCACATCTCTTTCCGTGTCTATCAGAGGGAGTGGAAAGGATGACTTTTTCCAGAGAGGGTTTTTACATTGACTAGAAAACGCTGTGAGTAAGAGAAAGTGATATTTTCATTATCACTACCCATCCATTTGGAAAGATTTTATTTCCTTAAGACGGGGGAGATACACTGCAGTCAACTCAGCACCTCAAAGGCCAACAGTTTATTTCTGTTCACGTCAGCTAGAGACCCTCCATGGACCCTCATTCTGTCCTAACTTTCACCAGCTCCTCAGACAGGACTCTGTTTCCCACATCCTCTGCACAGTGCCAGGTGCTCAGGATGATCAACAACATGTGCTGTGCTGTGACTTTTCTCCAGGGACCTGTTTGGGAAACAAGGCAAATATTTGAGAATCAGTTTTTGAAATCTAAACTAATTTCTGCAGGTTTCTACAAAGGGCTAAAACAGCTTAGTCAGCATTTCTCATCATCTTCTCTCTCTTTCAGCACTGGAAAGAGGGTAGAAAATTACAATTAAAAACTAAGAAATCAAGGGAAAATAAACTAAAATATTTTATTTTCCTGTCTTCCAGCTTAATCAAAACGACAGATATTGAGGGAAAGGAAGGGACAATTTCTTAGCTCAAAGTAAAAACCATTTTGGAACCACCAAATATTTATTCTGAGAAGCGATGGCCAGCTCCGAATTCACCACCTGCAGCTCTGACCCTGTTAATGTTTCAGCCCCACTCATTGACAGCAAATGCCCATTGCTAAACCCAGTCACCAGGGACTCTCACAGAAGCTGCAGGAGCCCAATTCCTCTCTGGGTCAAACCCATCACCTCCATCTACAGCTCTGCAATCCCATCCTCCCTCTGGGAGTGGGCTATTGAAGTGCAAATGGGTCTAAACTAGCCATGAATAAATTTAAGCTGGAAATTAGAAGAAGCTTTCTAATTATCAGAGCTGTGAGTATCTGAAATAACCTCCTTTTAGGAGCGGGGATGGGAAAGAGCCTACTAACCAGAGCAATGATGGTGTTGGTGGTTGTGATCGTTTTGGCAGGAGCCGGTGCCATAACTCACATAGCAAATTCTTCCTATTTGCCGGTAGTGGAAATGGTATGTCTTCTTCTACACATCCACGTGCCTTCAGATAGACTCTGTAGCTATAATGAAGTCTCTAATCAACACCCTGGCCTCTCTCAAAGTTATTTTTTTAGGGTGAAAACTTCTATTAATTCAGGATTTGAGGCTTCTGGGTTTTAGCCTTTAATAACTTCCATGGTGTCACACTCAAGTGGAGAGAGAGAGGCAGAGTAAGGAGAAAATTTATCTCTGTTTTCATTTTCCTTCTCTTTTATTCACATATTTGGTCTCTTTGTCCCTTCCCATCATTGGATATTTGGTTCCTACATAAAGGAACTGTTTCAAATTATGATGGAAGGTGCTTTGGTGAAATCCATGGCAATGCTCAGCCCTCCAAATGCTGGAGTAATTTCAACTCTTATTACAGGGACAAGTCTGCGCAAGTCAACTGATTTTATAGTCAAAGCAGATACCTCAGCTAAAGAAAAATATTGCTCTTGATAGACGTCAGAGACATTGGTTTGCTCCTTTGACCATGGCTTTAGGTCAAGGCTTCTTCGTATTGTATGAAGACCTAAAAGAGTTTAAATAGTCCACAGACCCTGTACTACCTAGGCACCATAGTGCTAAGAGAAAAGAAACACACGTGTACATATGTACGCATTTACAGATACGCAAACGAACGTGTGTTCACATCACACACGTGCACACACACAAGAACAAGGACCTGCTGCCTTGTGGGAGAGTCTGGCTGAGGTCAAGGAAACAGGCTTGGCCCCAAGATCTGGTACTACCTGGATTTCCCAGCGCTGAAACTGATGCTAGAAATATTCATAGACACATATGAATCCAAATCAAAAATCAAAATTTTTCAAGTGGCACATTTCTTTGTACCATAGCAAAGCGAATATTTCTTTTAAGCAAGTTCCTTTCCTCCCTTCGAGCCTTCCCCCCTCTAAAAGCTGTTGAATTGCCTTTTTTTTTTTTCTTTCCTTTGCTCATTCCTATAGCAAGAGGGGAATTGATTTTTGATACTATCCATTTTGTTTGTCACAGATCGTCTTCCGCTTCCCTCTGCGCGTTGCTGAAATATCACCCACAAATGATTATTCCTATCACTGCAGTCGTCGCTTAGCCCGGGGCAGGGAATTCTCACACAGCAAAAAGTGGCCGTGTAATTGAAGGCAGAAACACCAGCACCTGTAGCCTGAAAATGCTAATAAACTACCAGAGGTCCCAGGAAAGTTAAATATTGGGAGGGATGTCAGAGCCGCGGTGTGATTAGTGGAATTGAACTACAAAGAGCACCCGCCTAAGGCATCGGCACGGGGAGGATCAGTCTCCCTCTGTCATCCGAACACGCCATCCGCCTCCCGGGATGGGGTTTCTGCTGCGGTTTTGCTTACAGGGAGGCAGTTGGAGCAGGAGGAGCGTGCTCGTAGCAACAAAACGCTTGATTTTCTGGCGATGGATTTGGGGGCTTAAGACTGCTACATTGATGCTCTAAAGGATCTTGAGCTTTCCTCTGCATGGAAGGACCTACCTTAGACTTGGTGTCGGGATTTAAGTGAGAGGGTTACACATGAGTCTCATTTCTGTACCTGTTGTCTAACAAATGCATATATTTTTTGATTATTCAGATTTTACAGCACTCTAAAGATTCTTGGTGTACTTCAGAGATATGCAAATATACACATGTACTGTATATCTGGACAGAAAGTTGATGTATGAAAACATATTCTCATGTGTTTATGCTAATTTGTTCCTCAGTTAATTTGCTACCTGTACGGGTAGAATTCTTCCCACACCAACAATTCCTAGTTATACACATGTAAGTGCGTGCATGTATTTATATAGATGTAGAGAATCATAGAATCATTTAGGTTGGAAAAGACCTTTAAGATCATCAAGTCCAACCGTTAACCTCACACTGCCAAGTCAACCACTAAACCATGTCCCTAAGAAGAGTCTAAACCATGTCAAGTCCACCACTGAACCATGTCCCTAAGAGAAGCATGCATATAACGGCTAGTATGCCATGGGGATAGTTTGGGGGGATTATATACATATGCTGTACTCTATGCACTGGATTATATACATATGCTGCACTATACTGTGTTATGGTCATTATATTACAGGTTGTTTGACCCCTGTGCTGTGCAGTGTGGTCGCTTTGCTCGAGTGAAGACTGAAAGCCACTTACACTTTAATAGACAAATATTCTCATTCCTCCCAAATCCTTTCCTATTCGTTCAGTATTTATGTGGGGTTTTTTAGCCCTAACTTGTTTCTAGCTTTGCATACAGTGTTTGTACTTGTACTCGCACGCACATACGCATACATGGTTGTACGCACACAGAGTATCTCTGTGTATGAACACAGGTGCCGATATATGATATACACATGCAAACACACATGTGTGCACACCTGTACACCACTGAAAATAAGGTAGACTTCCTTCTGAGTGTTGTTTTCCCATGCAAATACGTAGCAGAATAAGTCACAGATGATTGTGGCATGAAGATCCAGTCCTGGAAGAGTCCTACAAGACCTGGCCTGTGCTGCAGCCTCATAACACCTCGTAGCTGAACACGTTCCACGTCAATCGCTGCTAACCAGGGCTGGGATTTCCCCACCCAATAAATAGGTGGTCTGTTGGACCAACTGCGTTTGTAGAGCTGTTTGC
This sequence comes from Cariama cristata, assembly GCF_000690535.1. Taxonomy (NCBI): domain Eukaryota; kingdom Metazoa; phylum Chordata; class Aves; order Cariamiformes; family Cariamidae; genus Cariama; species Cariama cristata. Next base: position 8,116 of record NW_009604564.1, on the reverse strand, counting down.
TCAGATTGGGGTTTGAAGGACCAGGTCCTGGATTTAGTAACGATTGTTGCAAAGATGCACAAATGTAATGCTGGTGTGAGGAGTCTATGTGAGAATGATAGGGCAAGGGTGAAGGAAGCGTACATTAATTGTGATTTCTATACATGCTTCTCTA
>NW_009604564.1:0-7931 GCF_000690535.1 Cariama cristata | reverse complement strand
GCTTTTCCCCCAGTGAAAGAGTAAGGTCCTTTCATGTTATTTTACCACCCTTTCTTACCTTGCTTGCTTGATTCTTTTCTTTCCTTTAACGGAGTATCTCTAATCATTGTCTTGCGTCATTATCATTATCTCTTATTATGATCTTTAGTTACAATGTCCAAGATGAGAAAAATGAGCTCAGTTTTCTGGCATCCTAACACATATTGATTTTAACAGCAGCTGCCACGAGACCTTCACATATGATGGATTGCTGTTAGACTGATGCAAAAAACACCCACATGAATAAAAACATTTACGAAAGAGAATAACCAGCGATTGCATAACTGCATTTAGGACACGTTAACATACGGATCAACAGCCCAGGCAAGCTCAGGGAGTGATCTTAGCACCTACCAATATCCTTCAGGATAAGCGTTAAGTGATTGCATTAGAGATCCTGTTTCAAGTACTTATGTCAACAACTATCTCTTGGCTTATTGGGGGCTTCCTTGAGCCTGGAAAATGAAATATCTCGGTATCCACAGGGTACCTCGCCGCTGCAACTCTTTGCTGTTTTGAACATGGAACAAACAGCTGTGCCCTCCTGGAGGAAAAGTGGAAGAAATCCCTTGGAGGGAGCAACATCATGCATTAACTCCTTGTGACCCCATTCCTTTGCCCCATCCTTGAGGCACCAGTGGCACCCGGCCATTGGAGATGCTCCACCTCCACCTAACAAAGAACTGGGAAGCTGCCCAGTCGGTGATGTAGGCAGCAGAAGAGGTTGGCCATCAGGGTTGTAAATGCAGGCAAACTATTTTTTTATGAGTCCTTTCTCAGGGGCTTCCACCCCCACAAGCATCAAGTGAGAGTACTCGTTTCTGTGCAAAGTCTCATTAAAGTAACCCATGGATTCACACATGGTCAAGGTTGCAACCCAAACTTTCCTACATGGAACAAGGTCCTTGGCCCCTTGGAAGGAGCCTGTGTCCTGCAGGTTTGCTAGACTGGATATTGAAGCTTCTTCTGGATGATCTGCTTTGAGAGTGTCTCTACCTGAGCTCTTTGAAAAGCCCAGCATCTGAGAGCAGTGGGGTTTTCGACAAGTCCACCTTGGGGGAAACACCTCTCGGTTGCATCTCATCAGCGTTGTAGCTCCCAAGTATGTAGGCTCAAAGGCTGGATTAGGAGGATGAGAACAGCAGGAGCTGTTTCGTTTAATTTTTCACACCAAAGCCATTGGCAGCAAATCTCTGGATTCAACCCTTGCATCCAAAACAAAAGCCAATGCCGTACAATATTTTATTGCAGGTTTTCATTCCTATTCTTTTTTTACGCTATTGTGAAGGCAACCCCAGCCAATCCTCTCTGAATTACATCGTTTCATCTTTCAAAGGGACCTCCTGTTTCTCACGGGTGGGGGGCGGGTTTGGAAATATTCCTGCTTTCTTTTCCTGTTTTCATCCATCTGCACCAGCCTGGCAACCAGCAAAAACACACATATAAAGATGTCTTAATCTTAAATATAATTAGATATAATACCTCACGCAGCGTTGTATGATTAGTAAAATATATGATCATTAGTTATTAGATTAATGTGTCTACTTGTGTAACTGAAAGCCATTTGCAGCCAGAAATGAAATAGCTCAATTTGCTGTAATTGACTTATCTCCCATAGAGATTAGTACGCTTGCTGCTAGAGATGAAGGTTTCTTCAAATGCTGAAAGCAGCTGCGTGGAGAAGCTGGATTCTGTTTTCTTCGGAAAGCCCCTACCCCGCTGGAGGCAGAGATATCTGAGGCGAGGTCTGGAGGATCAGCAAAGCCGTAATTAGGACTGCTGAAATTAGAGCTGTTGCGTTTAAAGGGAGGCAATACGTGATGATGCCATTTTCAGGAACCTGCTGGATCTGAATCAAGGCTGTTGTTGGGTGACTGTAAGAGACACGACCACATTTTTTTCCCTGCGTACACCCATCCCGTTCGTGTCGGTGCAAATCAAGCGCAATTTCACAGACACCATCTATGAGCTTGGGAAAAACGAGCAGCGACTGTTGGGTTCTTGCGCATCCCGGCAAAGAGCTCCATAAATGAAAGCCAAATGCGTGGCAGCCCCGGCACGGTAGCAAACGGCGGTGGGTCTAGGCAGGGTATCTGCAATGCGGGTCTCTCGTGCGTGCTCTCGCCAGAGCTCCTCCCAAGGGTGCCGATAGCAGCTCGACGGGCAAACACACGCAGAATAGGCAATTGGGAGCACGTCTTTACTGGTTACATGGGATTGTGCCCTTAAATTATCCGCTGACACCTCTGACATTGTGAGGTGCTGGGGGGCTCCACAAATCTCAACTTTTGCTGCCGTCTCTTCGTTTTGGTTTGTTTTTTTTTTTTTTTTTAAATAGGTTTTCTTATGGTTTTCTTAATTTATTTTTTTTTAGCCACAGCAACTAAGCGAACCGTTCAAATTGAAACACTGAAATGAACCAAGCTGAACAATAAACTAAAACATGCCTAGAGCAAGTTGAGCAATAAACAGGTTTTTAATTTTTTTTTTTTTCCCCTTCCATCTCGGTGGTGTCTGCCTCTGATAGATGATGTGACAAAGGAAGAATCCTCAATAAATTCTAAATTCTGAATACTAAATCAGCAAGCAAGAGCAGACATGTGAGATGCCGTCCCCGCTCACAGTGGCTTTACTGCTGCGATACCATGATGCTACTGCCCCGTGGGGCTGGGATGGAGGTGCAGCCGGATGGAGGGAGATGCATCAGACCCATCCATCCACGTGTGATGGTTTTCTCCAACCTACACCCAGCCTCAGTCCATAACCCAGGTGTGACAGAGGCTTTTCCCGCTGTATCCTGTCTGGAGTCTCAAAGGGAAAATATTATTCATAGATTTTAAGGCCAGGAGGGGATATTTTGCTCTGCTCTGACCTCCATTATAACACAGGCCAGGGAATTTCATAGAGTGATTCCTGCAGCAGCAACAAAGGGGAGTGATGGGCTACTACGTTATTTCTCCTCATGCGAGATGTAAAAAGGCTGTGATTTTTACTAAGGGGTGCCACAGAGAAGGAGGATCTGTGAGGCAGGTACTCGAGGAAATGAAAGCCCTGAGCTAAAATTGTACCGAGAGCATCTCTGTGAACTTAACGTTGTATGCTCTTTCTCGTCTTGTCAGGGAGCTGAGTGCTGTAAAATATTTGCCCTTACAAAAACTGCATGGTTTGGGACACAAAAGAAATAGTTTTTTTTTTAAGCATTGTCACACCCTTTGCCTCGGAAAGACCTAAATGTGAAATAATCTGGCATCTGATATATCACAAGGGATGTGATATAGTGTAAAGCAAGATCCTGGTAGTCACACAGTGTGTGTTGAGCCCTGGGACAGGCTTGGGACTTCAATTTGCAGCTTGCTTTGAAGACACCTGAGGTGTGTTATCCTTCTGCAGCACTTTTTATCCTCTGGCTGTCCTGCCTGAGTTGAGATGCAGCAGTTTTTCCTTCTTGGATGTCATGCAGCCTCTTTGAAAGAATCTATATATTTCTGCACAAGACACGCTTTAATCTTAGGTGCAAAATTTCAGCATAGACTTGTTTCTCACTATAGCTCAGCCTACCTGCATCTATTTATTTTCTATGCGGTTCTCCATGGAACTTGTTGGTATCAAGAAGTTTTCACCTTCAATCAGGGAAACTCTTTGGTTTAGCTGGAGTAACCCAGCAGCCTAGCTGGAGTCTCAGTCTCAATTAATTTCCTTTCACTGAACTTGCAGCTCAGCTTAAAGCTGACACAGGCAAATGTACGTGAACACAGCCCAGATTTGCAATTGAATCCATCAAGCTGTGCATTAACTCATGGCAGAGATGAGCTCGAACTTAGTAATTCAGGCATTCGGCTTCCAACCCACACTTCGTTGTGGTCCTGGGCTGATCAGGCCTGGGGCTCTCGTTTAACTCATGGAAAGTGGAGCCTTCTGACGTTCAGAGCCAGGTTTTTGTCTAAACTCAGATTGCAGATCCAAATTAATCTTTGAAATCTGTCCACGCGACTGAACCAGAATGACTTGGTTAAGCATCACCAGGGAGTCGGTGTAGAGCCCTCAAGCTGGCTTGATATGGTTCATTGGAGGAAAATAAGTTTCGCCCAGCTTGCAAACTAATGGATGCATCTATAAAACCCAGAGTGACAGCAAAGGATTTGGGCCTGTCTCCTTCAGGAACATTCCCATGGCTTGCCCATATTGTCTTGGTGTGGTTAAAATGCATGCAGAGACAATGACAAACTCAGCTAGGTACATTATAAACGTGACAAATAAGCTGTGATGCCAAACGCAGATTACCTGTAGGTAGTTTCAAACTATTGCTACCATCAGTTCTGCTGCCAGGCGGTTTTCTGAGGATAACCCAGGTATTATCAGATTTATCGCCTTTTCCCCCTCACTCCATTTCTCACAGCCAAACGCATCAGCAATTCACCAGTTCAGTGACCATTACCGTATATTTTTCCTTTTGGCTTATTCATTTCTTCTCTGAATAATTTTCCCATATTATTTTTATGGTATTTATATAACATATATTAGTGCAGCACCCTTCTCCCATTATTTGACCGTCACCACAAAGCACGAAGGAAACCATCTCCAGGTTTGTCGAACACCACTTGGAAGCACAAAACAACTCCAGGTGTTGGGAAAGCTGGGGCACAGCAAAGTGTCCCTAAATTCCCACCTCATCTGCTAGCCTCATCTCACCTTTCTCTTCAGGTGTGATACACTCCCAAAAGGACTTGGATATATCTCTGAAAATTAAACTACCGTACCCACAGGATGTGAAATGAAAGGCAGTTCTTTTACCTGGCTGGAGGAGATGCCCTATAATAAAGTTCCCATACAGCAATGATATCTAGCAGCTGCCAGTAAAAACAAGGCTATGCTGTGCTGGATGCTGACAGGGAAACACCCCAACAAATTAAACAAGACAAACAAGTAATATGCGAAGGACAGTCTTTCCAGCCCTGTTTTAAGCTGGGAGTCTGAGAAAGTGGCATTGCTATGACAGCAGATCTGTGGCAGCACCGGGAGCTGAGCCCAGATATTCTTCATCCTCCTCCTGCTCCCCCTCCAGCCCAGGGCTACTCAAAAGCAAAAGCCACGTTTCATTTTCCTTTGGACAAATGCGTGGTTAAGCAGAGCTGAGAGACTGGAAAGAAAAAGAGAATGGAGATTTTACAGCTCCAGAGCTGACAGAGCTGGAGATAAAGGCGTTGCGAGCTCTGGTGCTACAATCTTTATTGCAAGGATGGTGTACATAAAAGAAGAAACACAACATGGTTTTCAGATAGATAAAGTAGAGCTTAAAAATCTGCCAGCCAGAGCAGAAATAGCTGATTTTTTAACTCATGGGTGGCAAAAAAAGGAGGAAGTTAATAGGAAAAAAAGCAAAAAAAATATAACAACAGATGAATTGCATGAAATGGGCCTGCCTGGTAAAAGGAAGGGGGTAGGGTGCTCCTGGTTAGTCTTAATTTATGTTAAAAAAAAAAGACCCATCATTGTAAGGAGTCCATCAGGACAGTCCAAGGGGCTGACAGCAGGCTGGGAGCAATATGCCAGGCATGGGCTGTCCTCCTCTTGCCCAAGGCTGTTGGAGAGACGTGAAAAACCACCATAATCCATTACTGCCTCAGGTGCCCTCTCAATCGTACTGAGAAACGGGCAGTGGGTTGCCCTTTGCTCCCTGGTGTGAGGTGCATTTCCCAAGAGGACAAGAGTCGTGGTTGAAGGAACACAGGTGAACTGCAAGGAAGCTGCCAGGTCCTCTGGAAGTCGGTGCTTTTCCCTTCTGAGCTGAAATAAATTCAGTAAACTACCTGTCGGTGGCTGGCTAAGAGTGTTGGCTCTGTGGGAAGCAACCCCAGTTCCTGCGCATGACACCACGGTGCACCTCTACGTAACTGTTTGCTAGCCGTGACCTCTCATCTTCACGATGCTTGCATGGAAAAATCTTAATTAACCACGCTCCAGGCACTACGACCGTCCCTGGCCACTTTCCCACCCCGCAGACTGAGCGCAAAGCACATTTGTGCTTTCTCCAAGTCATGAGTAGGCAGACTTCTGCAGCCTTTTTGTCCCGGTACGGCACATTTCTGTGCTCCCAGATGGGCCAATGAAGGATCTGACAGCAGATAACTTCTCCGAGATGCTCGGGGAAATATGATGAGAACAGGGGAATTCAGAAGATGCTTTCTGGGATGAACCTCCCAGGTTGTGCCATCCACAGGTTAGACACATCATGAGTTCGAGGTAGTGTTTGATAGACAGAGGGATCCTTCTTCCATGCTTTCATCTGATTACTTTCTTAGTCTATTTATAGCCTTTGGCTTCCAAAACCTTGTCTTGCAATATGTGAAATAGCTCTTTTCGCTTCTTTTAAGCCTGCTGCCTAGTAAATACAGAGGTTCTTCAGAGAAAAGAAAGACCCAATGACTATTTCCTATACATTTTCCTTGTGCCTTTCAGGAATGTGCATATTTCTATCAGATTCTCCTTCAATTACCTCTTTTCAAGATTGTAAAATTGCAAAGGGATCATTCATTTGTCTATTCATAGGCAACTGCTCCTGCTTGGGCAGACTTGAGTATCCTGCTTACACTTTGACTCTTGCTCCTGTGCCGTATCTGCCAGGCCAACGTGGATGACTGGCACGGTAAGACATCTCTGATGGTGCTAGATACCTGTGATACGGCAGACTTATTCCAACTCCTAATCTGTTCAGTATTGTATTCCACAATATCCTTTTTAAAGACAGAGCAATCAGGTTGCTACCAAGGACCGTCCATTCTCATTGACTCCTCTGGAGAAGTCTCATGGGCTTGAGCCTTCTTTTCTTCTATGTTTTATGCAGGATTATTGCACGGGATACACTTGCTTCTGTACCACAAGGATAAACAAAGATATAATTCTTTCTTCTCCATTAAATTTATATGCTCATATTTATTGCTTTTGATTTGACAGGATTAGTCTCACACTTCACAAATTTAAAGCATCTCTGTTAGATATAGAAATTCAAACTATCAATAAAGGAATTAAGATGCTTAATAAAATACCCATCCCTCCAGCTGTCCATTCTCCATTGCTAGTGGTCTTTCTCTGTGAGCTCCCCTATCCAGGATGAGATGAGATGCCAAACCCTTTTCTCCTCATAGGGCATCAGGTCTGTGCCAAGACAGAAAAGAATAGAAAATGTCATAGAGAAAGAAATAAGATTCAGACAAGGCGACTCTCCATGACTGGTAAAATCAAAGACAATATTCATTTTATAGACAGACAAAAGTATTTTTCTTTTTTTCAGTAGTGACAAAGAAGGGTGAGGGCAGGAGGTAAGTAGTTAAAGGCAAGGACTGGAATTCATCTCACCCAAAAAGAAGTTTTTACAAGAGATACTTGAATAAGGAGTTAATTATCCTTGATTCTTCCGTAAGAGTTGGCACTTGTTAAGCTAAATTGGATACCCTGCCAGAGGTGAATCTCTTTATTCCTTACTCTGGCAATTATATGTTTAAAGTTGTGTAGGCACTCAAAGGCATCAGCAGAAAGATGGGAACAGATCCATGTCAATTGGGAAGGTGCTCCAGCCAAGAAACAGAGCAGGACGAAAGAGTTGAAGTTGAGAAGAAATATTCACCTGGAAAACTTCTGAATTTGTTCACCAAGGGTTTCATGCCCCTCTAACTTACAGTTTTATCCCTCTCCCTGTAGTATCAAGGGATCATTTTTCCTACTGCTAATGACATGGGAAGTCTTACTCTGTTGCTGCAGTGATTATTAATAATGACAACAATAATAACCATAATAATAACAACAAGAAGAAGTACTAAAGATACAGCACTTTCATCAGATGTGCATTCTTCGACTGCTCCACTAATACTCTTCATAAAATCATAGAATCATTTGGG
>NW_009604563.1:0-2606 GCF_000690535.1 Cariama cristata | reverse complement strand
TGCTTTGATTTTCAGCTGGATTCAACTGGAACAATCCATTTCTGGTGCTAATCCTTTTGCACAACATCGCTCGACTATTGCAATGTCCCATGGAAAAGGCCACAGTCAGGCATACATTACGTTGTCAAAATGATAAATGATAAATGAAGGTGGTGAGTGGTCAGCTGCCACGGAACAGACAGTCCATCCTGTAGCAAAGTTAATTGGGTACATACACAGCTATGCAAAATGAGTTGTCATAGGTGGTCCCTCCTAGGGACGTCTCATCAGTCTATTGATCGGTCGCCCTGGGAGTCTGGGGGACCTGAGGTGCACAGCAGAAGTCCTTGCAGATCTAGTCCTTCATGTTCAGATCGTTCATGTTCAGATCATCATAGGTCTTTATTCTTGTCTTCTTGTGTATTTTTTCCATTTTTTTTGGTTGAATGCCCACTTTAGCTGTTGCTCTCTTCCTTTGCTTCTTCTCTATGGCTGCAATATTCCTTTTTTTTTTTTTTGCCTTTCCAACCATATTTCTCTCCATATTCATTCTCCTTTTACATTGGTGTCTGTGTCATAGCTGTGTTCACTCACTTATGGGTTCTTAGAGCTTCACTACTGTTTGGCTATTTAATAATAAATGAAAAACAGAAAAGTGGAGAGTCATTAGGCAATTCATTGTCATCATCTCTCCATAAGAACAACCCAGGTAAAAGTAGCCTTTTTTCTGTCACATAATGTACTTTCATCCTTTAATAATAAATTAGCGAAGCATCTGGCTCCAAAATTAGACTCCTCAAAAACCTCTGGCTTGTTCTCAGGGGAATTGGCTTCACTTACCGCTAATGGGAATGCCCAGAAATGATAACAGGAATGTGATAGCAGAAAGGCTCATAGGGTTAGCCCTGACATGACAAACATGCCATGTTAACAATGTGTTTATTCTTAAGAATAAAATGTTTTGGGGAATATTGTGTGCATGCTGCTTTTGAGCAATATTCTCATATCAGGTGATCAGGATGAAGTGTTACACAGCTTTCATTGATCCATAGCACTCAGGTGTTCTGTCAAGGACGACAAAAAGGGAAATGAGAGGTATACCTGACGTTAAAGTTTTAAAAGTAGCTGTTTGGGGTTAAAGTGTCTTGATGAGTTTTCTAATGGATGAAAGCCCTTTTATGTGTACAGATGCTTGTTAACATTTGTAGTTTACATGTATTTAGGCATGCATTTACTGTGTTTCATGAGAAAATGTAGGCCTGTAAGTGTTTTTGCATTTTGTACACCATTCTCTTTTGTTAATTCTTCTCATAAAACTTGCCTGATAGATCTGCCTTCCCTGCAAGCGATGAAAGTCAGCTCTGGTTATGTGGAAGGAGAGCTAGTCTTGTGGGTGCCTTCTGTATTAGGTTCCAAATGTAACAGCTTAAATGAATGAGTTACTTCTTCTGTTTCTGTTTTCCACTTGTGAGGTGGGAAATCGTGCTCATTTGACAGGTATAGTAGGAGAGGTATCCAGGTATGCTACTTTTGTGAGACACAGGCGCATTTGAGTGAGATGGAAAAATGTATGAATAAAGGGATTTTGGGAAAAGGTAGAATAAGAAGACATCAGGAAGCCTCATCAGGGGAATTTTAAATGAACAAATTGTAGGGGCATCAAGGTGCAATATGTAAAAGATGGAAAAAAGAATTTGAATTGAGTGTTGACCAAGGCACAGATAAATATTATTTTTTTCCTAATTCATAAAAGAAAGATCAAAGTGATATCTAAGATACTGCAAAAGAATAAATTTGTGTATTTTTCTGTGAGCATGGGGATGTAGATAGTGTTGAAGGACAGACCTACATGTTCTATAATGGTTACCTGTAAACAATGAAGATGGTCAAATTTGGACTAGAGATGGATAGGAGAATACTTGGAGAGAAAGATGAGGAATTCAACTCTCTGTATTTTGTACATTGGAAGAGAATAACATCAAAGAAATACCAGGAGGATAGCTGGAGATATGAGAATGTTCAAGAGAAAAATGTTAGAGGCAAAAAGTACTTTATAGAGTTACTAATACGGAGCTTGATGTCGTTAGAGTGGATCAAGTTACCTGAAATTTGCGTACTTGGCTATTGCAGCCTGCCATGGAAAAGGCCATAGTTTTAGTGCAAGAAGGAGAGAAGAAAGAACTGACGTCAGAATTGTGGGAGACGCAGATGACAATAAGGAGAAAAGCAAATTGGAGAAGCTAGTGGGGGAGTAAGGTGAAGAACAGGCACAGAATGTGAAAAAAAGTCCTGAAATAAAAGGTGTGGAGAGTTTTCTATTTTCTTCCTATCTGGAAGATATTGGATTAAGTGGGACGTTAGATTGATCTGGGCTGGAAACTTATTTATGGGAAACAGGAGAAACTGGTTGCACTGAAAGATTTTGATGGCTCAAATTGGACGAAGATGCATCTTGGAAGGAGTCACTGAGGGTGGTGTAAGCAATCTCAGTGGAGTGGAGCAGAACTGCAAAAACAGAGTAAGATAGGAGAGAGAGAATTAGGAGAGCTACAGTAAACTGCACATTGGAAAAAAATGCTTTAAGATAGGAATCACAGAATGATAGAATGATTTGGTTGGAAGGGACC
>NW_009604562.1:58643-72571 GCF_000690535.1 Cariama cristata | reverse complement strand
CTTTTTTACACAAAGAAAAAAGGGTTTTCAGGCAACTGAAGGCAACAAAGATGATGAGGGGACTGGAGCATCTCCCTTATGAGGAAAGCTGACAGAGCTGGGTCTGTACACCCTGGAGAAGAGAAGACTGAGAGGGGATCTGATCAATGCTTATAAATACCTTAAGGGTGGGTGTCAAGAGGATGAGGCCAGACTCTTTTCAGTGGTGTCCAGTGACAGGTTAAGGGGCAAAGGGCACAAACTGAAACACAGGAAGTTTCATCTCAATATGAGGAAGAACTTCTGTACTTTGGAAGGGGCTGCCCACAGAGGTTGTGGAGTCTCCTGCTCTAGAGATATTAAAAACTTGCCTGGACACGATCCTGTGCTACTTACTGTAGGTGACCCTGCTTTGGCAGGGGGTTGGACTAGATGATCTCCAGAAGTCCCTTCCAACCCTGACCATTCTGTGATTCTGTGAAAGAATTACATATTCTAGTCCTTCTATTAGTTTTCAGGGGAGAGCTGGAAATAAGAAGTCACAAAGGTGAGATCCCAGACCACCCATAGAAAATTCTAAAATAGTTGTTTACATAGAGTAAGAGTAAATATTTGCTTAGAGCATGTGACTTGGAACCCAAGATATTTCGAGATGATACAGCCTCTCAATACCAAGCTTATTATTTTGACTGATATCAGCAAATTCACTCCTGGTAATATAAGTGGAGATTTAAACAAAAAAATAAACAAATTGAAAACAAAAAACTGCCGGAACACATCATAAGTCACTATAATAATAATAAAAAACTCTACTGACACCAACAATTATAAAGTTATTTAAAAGCAAATATTTTTCCTGAGAAAATTATGCAGACAGAAGTCTGTTAAAAAAGAAATTGTGTGAATGATTATCCATAACTTAAAGACTCAGATAGTAGCAGTTACAGTGCATGTAGATATAACTGCTGATCTCATGATGACCTCAAATTTTCCACAAAAAAAGATTAATTTAAAAAATTTGTTTCCAAGTGCAAAATCAGCCAGCAATTCCTTGAATTTCTGACTGCATGTGTATATGGTAATTATCCTGTGTTTGGACCAAGTGCTTCTTTTTGTGCACAGGGATAAAGGCACCATACATATAGAAAAAACGTATGAGCTTTTTTCTTTTTCATCATCAGAAAGTTAACTTGAGGCATCCAGAACAGGAATAAAAAAGAGGAAAGGTAAGTTCAAAAGCTCAAGAGCTTTCTCCTGGAGTAAAGAAGAGAGCAATTAAAGAATCAAAAAACAAAAAAAAAGGTATACTGCAAGAGATTTTAATGAAAAAAAGTCATCATCTTTAACATACACTGGACAAATGGTACCCAGCTATTGAGCAGAAGGTGGAGAAACCAATCTGCTTATACTTAAAACAGCATTTCCATATAAGCATTTTTAATTGCTTTCAGATGCTTTTAGATCTTTGTAGCAATTAACTTCATTCAGCAAACATGAGCAAGTGCTTGTGTTCCAAAAGCTTGTAAATTTTTGGCACTTAGTCTAATAAAAGATAAAACTTCCATAAAAACTTTGCCTCTACTTTCTTTAAACAAAAAACATATTAGAAACTCAGAAAGTGAAATATTCATCCTAGTAGTAATTTTGTAGTATAGCCACAAAAGATGTCTTCTAATCGGCCATGGACAGTACAAGAAACAGAACTGGCCAGGAACTCTTCCTCAGGAGAAGATATGGATAAATTTTTCTTTTTAGATTGGAAAAGATTGTAATAAGAAAAAGAGTTTAGCCCTGCAGCTGTAAGCTGCAGGATGCAAGCCTGCCTTCCAAGACAAAGAACAGCTCTAAACTATTTTATTTATTGGTATAGATGCAGCCATAAAAGTCATATTCTTTACAGGAATAGTAGCATCTCTTGCCCAGACCTTCCTGGGGTCTAAGCATTTGGGTTTTTTTTCATTTAGCTTAAGAGTTATCAGCTATGATAATACTCATTTATTTTGGTTCTACATACATGTCACCTCCTCATAACAGTCTTTCCATATAAAATTTTAGCTCAGGTGATAATGGAAATCAATTTAAAGATAAGCCGAAGTAATTTACATTTTATATAAAAATGTTCTTCTGGCTGTATTTAAAAAAAAAAAAAAGTTAAATCTTATTTCATTATGAGCTATTCCATATTGCATAAACATGAAGTTCACATTGTTATATACTATAGAGGCAAAAGTGCTATATTTTTTGTCATTCACCTCTAGGAGTATGTTGTCCTCATTGTGTTCAGCATCTGTATACCTGAGACTTCAAAGGCCGAATATAATTTGAGTTTTCAATAGAGGAAAAAAATTACTTTAAAAATTGTTTTGTCACACAGTGACTGACTGCACAGGAACCACTGTTTTCTTCCACTTGAATGAAATATTAATCTACTAGAATCTTTTAAGATACTTTTCAAAACAAATGTAGTGATTCACAAGAAATCATCTTTCTCTACTCAAATACTTGCATTGAATACTGATAGGATGCTGAAAATCATTCGGGTTTTGGGTTTTTTTTCCTTTTTGTTGGTAGTCTGATACTTGCAAAAAGAATGTACTGTTGCGATGCAGTAAGTTACCTGGTTATTAAATCACCCAAGTAACATAGTCCTTTTATTCCCATATTCATATGCATTTATTAAGCAAAGGTACAGGGAAAGCCTCTCATCGTTTGCACTGTGTTAAGCAGCTTTTCTCACCATCTGAAGTCCAAGCTTAAGTGACACTATAGAGTCAGTTTTCTAATAGTAATATCTAGGTCTCTGTATATTGGACTGATGCATCACAGTATATTAGTTAAGGAACTAGTTTACCGTCAAAAGAAAACATCACTAGTGACAAAGTGACATCATCCTTTCTAGTAGTGATGTTGTTTATTTAAGATCCACCCGTTGACATGATTCCTAGCAAAGTAGCTCCAGCAACCTGATGTAATCATAAACGGAGATTATTGGAATACACAGCTGACACCACCTGATGTTTTGAATTCTGTATTTCTACTATAAGTGCCAGAAACATTCTTTAAAAACGTAGTCTGCAGAAAGCAACGCTATTCTATTGACTTTCATCCCAATAAGGGCAACTGGATTGTTCAAGCCATATGTGTAGTCTTAGTGCCTGTGATATCAGACAGCACAATGAATATAGAGAAAGGGAAATTTAGTAGATTCCTCTGCCCATTTAAAACACTCCCTGAAACTTGTTCTACTTCTGCTATGCCAATCTAAATCTCAGCCACCACCTAACAAAAAGGTAATGTTGACAACACCTTACTTTTCAGTAAAACTTGTCAGTACACTGTCTGTCTATCTGCCATTGCTATGGATTTTGATGAGTTAAAATGACTCAGTGACATTATTAATTTTGTCTTGACTAGGCACAGTTTTCATTTCCCTAGCTCACTCAGTCCTAGTATGCTACTGTTTTCATCGTCAGAAACTAATACATTAATTGATGACCTCATCAAAGCAATATAGTAACAGTATCATTTTCCTCAGTCTAAGATTTTTTTCTAAATGTCCATAGCAGTCATGTCTCTAATACTAGTAGCCGTAACAGTTTATTCTTTGCTGACAGCTTGAACACAGTATTTCATTGTAATTAGGACTTGATTGAAAGGAGATGATTTAAGAGTTACTTGTAAAATATTCATAACTAAAAAACATTTCAGAAAGACAAAATAAAGACTCCTGTATACGCACTGTTGAAAAAGGACAACCCCTGAAAGTAATGATAGAAATACTGTAACAACGTAGCTTTGTAACCTCTCAATAGTCACGAATTAATAGACAATAGCAAACGAACAAACTTGTACTACATTAAATAAGTTGGTTATACCAACTCATAAAGAACAACTGTCTCTCTCCCTCCCCCACTTTCTCTCCATAACAGACACACAATTTTTTAATCCCTTTTCCTATCCCTTTCCATCCCACTTTGTTTGCCTTTCCAATTGCTGCCTCAGGTACACAGCAACCAACCAACATATCTACCTATTTCTGCATCTTGAAGGAATAAAAGAAGTCTTGTCCCCTGAACAAAGTAAAATGAGGTTTTCAAACTTAGCAGTTTGAATGCATGGAAACTCAGATGAACAGCTCAAGCTTTCATAAACCACAAGCTCTTGGAGGCAGCTCCATGAGCAATAACTGAAAGGTCATTTTATATTTGCAACACAGTTCATCAGCACATCTTTCTATGTGCTTAAATTCACACCACAAGACAGTTCTGACATAAATACTCTGATTTCCAAACAAGAAAAAAAGTTAAGCAATTTGCAGATGATCTGGAATCAAGTTTGAACAACAATCTGGCCTTGGAATCCTGAACCCGTGACTTGAACCAGAACAACCCGCCTTTTCAAAAACCTCCTCCCCGTTAAAACTACTTTATGACAACTCTAATATATTGCGTAGCACAACATTAGTAACAACAACAATACAGTGCACCATGGACAACTGATAGTGGATTCATTCTAACTCTGATAGTATGCCATCATGTCTTACAAAATTCATACAGGCAATGTTACTAGAGCTGTAAGTCATAAGGACGACTCATAGTGACTGGTTCTCCTTGGAAAACTAAGTTCATTTTGTGTTCAATAAACTTGTTGCCTGAAAGGTTAGATATGATGTGATCATTAGATGCTTGACCCTTCCAAGCTGTTATCACAGATGACTTAAAACAAATATTAATAAAATCAATTAATACAGTACTTAGCTTATTCTTTTTTTTCCTGAACTGTAGGCTTCTAAAGCTGCCTCGATATAATAATGCTTGCTTGCATACTTTTCTTGAAGATATCATGTACTTGAGTAAATTCTGAACTTGACCTACATCCTACATCATATAACGAAAATACCTGGGGTACCTGACATCTTTTCTGGATATTCCCTTCATATTTAAGTCCTTTCATGAGATCTGGAAAACTCCACAGCACATATTGTTCTTAACCAGAAGACAATCCTGCTAAAAAATGACATTTGACACTGCCACCCAAAAAAAACCCAAAACCAAGTTAAATACATTAAACTGCAGTTTCTTCCTGTACTTTAGAGAATCCCAAATATATGATAATGAAATCACGCACCATACCTTTGGAATATATAAATTTGAAGATATTTTTTATTGAATGCAGTATGTAGCATTGGTGGCAGATCAAATATAAAATGAGGGAAAAAAAATCATTCAATCCTCATTGATCATGTCATGTAAGGACATAAGTAGACTAATTCTACAGGATGGGAGATAGGCACCTTGAAAGCATTCAAGAACTTTGTGTCGTCATGATGAACCATAGTTAGCAATGTGATGAAATTGAGCTTTGTACCACATCTTGCTACAATTACTCTAACAAGTACAATCTTACTATCTTGCTATATCAACATCATTCAGATAAGAGACCAATGTGTTTGTAAGACTCAGATATTATTCCAAGTTCAGCAGCTTAGGTTCATTTCTAGTGGCAGTGTTTAATAAAATAATATTCCATATTTGATGTTTAAAATGGCAATGCACCGTTTGCTCTGTAAAAGTTCGTTTTGAACTAATTAAAAATTAAATGATTGTGTATCAAATTATTTTGACTAAACGTTCTCATGAAAAAGCAAGAGTGGTTGGAAAGATACCAGGTTTATTTTAAGAAAAACTGAAAACATAGGAGCATGACTATCTTGATGTTTTTCTATTGAAAGACTCTGCCTGAAATCTGAGCTACAAGACAATCTCAGTATTCCCCACAACTGGTAAGCTTACATTTTGAATAATTTCATTTCATGAAACAATCGGTGTACTTTGTAATATGTATTTTTTCAGTAAGTTTTTCTTTTGAATTACAAATAATAGTATGTTGGAATTCAGAAAGCTACTAGTAACCACTAGTAAATACTTCTATTACCAGGTCCAAATTCAGCCACTGATAACTTCACCACATACCTGCCTTTAAGAATAAGATTTTAATTGCTTGCTTTTGTATCAAGAGTTTGGTGGGGTTTTTTTATTTTATTTTGGTTTGCATGTTATTTGTTTTATAGGAAACCCTGATGATAAAATACCTTCTATTGAAAAATGCGAGTCTTTTTCCCCCAAGATGTTTAATATACTTTTATGATTTGAAACAAGAAACTGGAATTTGGATGAGGGTTGCTTCTAAAGTTAGAGACACATTTTTTTTTCTGATCATTTTAAATCTGCCCTGACTTAGCACAGCTACACGTATCTAAGAACTATCACACATCATTAGAGGTTTTACTAGTATCTTCTAATAGTCCATCTTCACAGAATATGGTTATTCAACTGTGATCCTACGTAACTGGTACAGAAATATAGTTCTTATGGGGAAATTCACAAATCAATACTATTACACCCTTAGCCTTCAGAAGGCAAAATTATCCTGCGATGCAGGAAGAAACAAAAGATTCTTATCTCAGAATTTCCACTCAAAGGGAACAAATCTGTGCACATCACAACCTAATACTAAATGAGTAGTCACAAGATACAAGTAGAAGAGATGATTCTAAGCCGTAAAGAGATGAAATATGCTGTAAAATAACTTCACTCCTCAGTTCCTTCTTGAGTACCCTGAGCATTTCAAGGTGCCTGACTATCCTTACCACTTAAATATTTAATCCCAGAGTCTCTTTTGAAGTGAACCAACTTGTTCCCTTTATATCAAAAAAGCTGGGAGCACTTCTGGAAACGGTTCAATCCAGGGACTCCTCTCAATAGGCAGTGAGTGAACCTGCATAAGGTTTCACTGTCTGACTTACAGAGTCTTCTAGCAGTAGCCTGCAGGCTTTGAATATATGTAGTGTTGTATGGTATAATACTGCAAAATGTACAAGTTCTTATTGATTAAAACTTCTTAATAATAAAGGTTCTATTTCTGCAAGTAATACTTGGTTTTAAAAAGACTTTATGACCAAAAAAAGCTATGTCTATGTGGTTTATTGTAACCAAAGACACTCAAAGACTTCTCATGCTCAGAAATGGCTAGAAAGAATACAGTCGTCAGAAGCAAATATGGTTAAATGGTTTTAGATTCAGAGACAGTTTATAATCTGCCTGCTTGGAGATCTTCAATACACTTGCCTATACTAAACCATGTAGTCACATCCTATTTTTTTACAAAGACCTATTGAAGTCACTGAATGTTGACAGGAGTCTAATCCTTTGATTACTAGGACCCCAGAATAAATTCTTATATGGCAGTATTTTCTACTCAAGTACTATAATAAATTTATTTTTAACACAACATTTAAAATGAAGGTTGACAAGGAAAATATCAAAAGTCAGAAAAGAATGCATTTGCATATGCCTGAAATTATACAGCTAAGCACTCAAGTTCCCACTGTGTCTTGTATTCTTACCCTAACAGTTGCTGAAACAATTATTTGATTTGGGTATTTTTACAAAATCTGTGGCTACACGGAAAATCAACTTAATTGTTAACTAGTGAATGTAAAGGACTCACTGGAACTTCAAGTACTGAGCTTCCAGAACCAGTTTTCAGTGATAAAGCCTCTTGTGATAAAGTAGAAGACATTAGCCATTCAACAGGATGACAATATGACAAAATTATGACAGTGTTTTCAGAAGAGGACAGGTGGCCTGAATTACACCTTAATTATTATTTTTAAAACTATGAAATAATATATTTACAGAGCTGAGTTAGTATATCTTCCTACTGATACATCAACTAATGAACACAATAGAAGCCTTCACATTAATTATAAAGACTACTTCCTTAATGAAGTGCATAAATGTTTGTGTAATCTGATACAGTTTCTTGCATTAGGTTAGTTTATCACTCTGAAAGCAAGATTTTGTTGCTTATTTTTACAATAAGTTACTTCAGCCCCAACAGATATCAGCATATCATCCTGTACCACCAATCAAAAGCAATGCTAACATAAAAAATTATTAAACACTAATAATTAAAACACTGTGTTAACATGGAATGCATTTTAAAAGAAGTAACCAATAGCCACTCGATTTTATTAATGTGTATCTTTTTAACCAACACAGAATCACAAAATGTACACACAAAATAAATAAGTGAATAATAGGTTTGCTTCTCAAAATTACTAAGTATGTAACTCAAACTTTTAATTTCTAGCCCCTGGAATACTTGTAGAAATCAACTCTACTCACTTTGGTAAGTTGAATACATTCTTAAATCTTTATAGGACTGAGTCTACCAGGAGAAAATATTTCCAACTACAGATTTTGTTTCTTGGCAATATCCAATATGATGTGGATATAATAACAATGATAATTATATTTTAACAATTCTTTCAGTTCTGCCTAATACAACATCAATAACTGTAAGCCAGAGAAAATGAAATTATTTAATTATATGTGATTAATCTTTTTTCTTTATACACCAAATAATTCCATCTTCTACTTCAGCAGAAACATTGCCACACTTTATCAACAGCTGCAACCGTGAACTCCACTTGTCCTCCAAGCTGAAATAGTCTATAAAACAACTTTCAACTCTCTCCTTACTCATAATGCCCCATAAAAATGCTTCGTGGCTCAGAGAGTTTTGTACAGGATGGAAACTGGAACACACTTTTCAGGCACACAGTAATAGAGAAAATAAGGATGAGACTAAAAATTACATCTTCAGATTATCACTTAAAAAGAGAAAAAGGAGAACAGGAGTTTAATACAGGAAAGTAGTTATAATTTGTACATGTGAAACATTTCAGAGGTAGCTTAGTATCGTTACACTGGAAAAGAAGAGTCTGGTTGCAGATGCGGAATAGGTGGACAGAAATATCTATCATAAAGCAAATCTGTTCAAAATAATAGTAATAGCAACGATAATTACTGAGATTAATTTAATTAAACATATAAGGTGCTTTGAAATTACTTTTTACTAATTGACAAAGAGAAATCTATATCTATAGATATATGAAGTAATATTCTTACCATGCCATATAATAGTGATTTCCAAAAGTACTTTATATTCACATTTTGTCTTTGAGAGAAAGATGCAATTTCTGAAATAAGTACTAGAGTTCTGCAGTTACTCATTTCATCACCTGTAGATTACAGACTCAGCAGGCCAAGCTGCAGAAGAATTAAGTGAGGAGCTTTACAGAACATTTTCAAAACCTAAAATACTTAAGAATAATTACCAAAAAAATTTATTTGAAAAGTGAAGAGAACTGCTTTTCAAAGTTTGCAAGAAAAATAATGGAAATATCATTTTAAATGTTGTATAGCAACTACAGACATAAAAATGCAGAGCACAATGTATATCATATACTCGGGAATTACAGCACTGCTTTTCTGATTAATTACAATTATCTTCTGTTTCAACTTTAGACAACTTTTGAAGCCTTCTAGGCACATTAGAAAAGATTTACAGTACACAGGGATATACAGATCAAAGTTAACTATGACGAGCCATCTAGTTTTGGAAGGGCGTCAAGGATCTTATTATCCAGATAAGCCTGAAAAGTCAGTACACCTGTCTGAACCTACACCAAACTCTTCTTTCTTCCGATTACATCATTTGTAACATAGGCAGATTTTAATTCTCTGAACAATTCAAGCTCTTCATTTCCTGTTACTACACATTTCTCATTTTGTCACATCTTCAAAGGTCCTACATTTATTTTAATAAACGTAAGACCATCTTTTGTCAGCTGACTAATCTTTTCTAAACTTCAGAACATTCTGTAAATTGACCCTAATGAAAGACAGTGGATAGATCAGCAATTGTGGGTAAAATTTATGAATCTTGTGATAAAATGGACAGAGTATCACCCAAGAGCTGATCCTTGCATCTTCAATTTATGCTACCTAAAAGAAAATGGAATATTGCTCCATTTTTCCCTTTTATTTTCCTTCTCAATATAGTCCCTATATCTCAGCTTAGTCCCTAAAGCAAATCCATTCTGTGATGATGCAACATTCTCTGCACGGGTTTTCAGACTGGACCAGTAATAGAATACACTTTGAAGAGTTCCTTAACTTGGTCTCCTACAAAAATATACAATCCTGAAATTTTATGAGAAGTCTCAGTATAGAGTTTTGTACCAATATTATTTGCACACATAAACAATGCATGCAGAACCAGCCCCTTTAGAAAACAAGATTTCCACCTTTAAATGTATATTTCTATATTATGGAGTAGATTTCAGAAAAAGGAACATTTTCAAGTAAAAATCATACGTTAAATCACAGCATTGTGTATCCTAGATACATCTAATAATTGCAGATCTCTGTTACTTAAAGGGCATTAAATAGCACATAATTGTTTGTGTGATCACTTACACTCTTTTGTAGGCAGGAAGGAAACTTAGTTATACTCAGATTATTAAATCAATCAGAAAGCTTAAAAAGAAGAATTTGCAACCAAAAAAAGAGAGAGAAAAAGGGGAGACAAAAAAGCACTTAACAATCTGGTACTTTGATTTTTTTCTGCTTAGAGATGGATCCTAACAGGAAATTCAAATTTCAAAAACTTCTCAAACAAAAAGTCATCTTAGGGCCACAAAAATGACTAAGGGAGTGGACCATTTGACATATGAAGAAAGGCTGAGAGAGCTGGGACTGTTCAACCTGGAAGAGGTTCAGGGGGGATCTTATCAATGTGTATGAATCTCTGACGGGGGATGAATAAAGAAGATGGAGCCAGGCTCTTAGTGTTGCCCAACAGACACAAATTGAAATACAGGAAATTCCACTGAAAAGTAAGGAAAAATATTTTATTTTGAGAGTAGTTAAACACTGCAACAGGTTGTAAAGAGACATTGTGGAGTCTCCATCCTTGAAGATACTCAAACCCCAACTGGACACAGCCCTGAACAACCTGCTCTGTGAAACCCTATGTTGACCAGGGTATATTGGACTAGATGATCTCCAGTGGTGCCTGCCAACCTCAACTATTCTGTGGTTCTATGAGTATATAGTGAAAATATGGAGGGAAATGTTGACAAGCGGAAAGAATTTTCTAGTATCAACTAATGTGGTAGCACATAACAACAGCACCTATGTCATCTATTGCAGTTATAGCAGTTCTTTCTTGGTAGGGGTCTTACAGTAGTTTTGGTAGTTCACAACGCAGATGCACAAATGTTCATTGATTTGAACTCATAAGAGCAGATTGTAAGCCTATTTTTATACTTGCCTGTCTACAAAATGCTGGAATGACTGTCATGGAGTGCTGCTGTCATGATGCTCCTTACCTTTGCTGAGCCATACTCCATGGAACACTACACCCTAGAGTTTCCTTCTAACAGTTTCAGTGTTTGCATTTTTTGTGCTGTTTGAGACTCAGCACCACCACAACAGGAAAAAATTATGCTCACCCCTTCTGTTGTGGTAAGCCATGTAATGTGAAACCAGATCAAACTTAACAGTGATTTCATTTAAACTTTTCCTTTTTTGCAAGAGACTCACAAAGCATTACCATCCCAAAAGGATTCAATGAATGATAATCTTACGTATGCCTATTTCATTTTGAATTATTTTCTTCTTTTATTTTTAATCTTAATTTAAAAATATCTACATCTGGTATTGTAGGCTGATATTCTAAGAAATTGGATCTGTGGTTTTAGTACTGTATATTTTTATTGGTAACTTGTTATGACCACCTTTAAAGGACTAGAGAGGAATTGGGTACTTTAGGCATTAGTTGTGGTTTTAAGCTGCTTTCTTAGAATAAAAAAACCACACAAAAAATCCCAGAAGATAGTATATCAAGAGGTAATTTGCTTTTATATATTAACTGTAACACAAAACCCCAAATGATACTGTTGACAAGTTGGGGGATTTTTTCCTGTCTCCCTCTTTTTGGACTGCGTTTTTGTCTCTGATTTCTTCCATGTCATCTCCTTCCTACTTTTCACATGCAATTTTTTCTTTGATATTTTTCTGCCTCACTTCCCCCAAATAATTCCCCTTTGCTTCTGCAATTTTTGATCTCTCCCTCATAAACACAAATGCTTCTGCCCTGTAAAAACTTTTGTTCTTTCCCCACATAGTCCCTATCTGTTATTCTCACATTGCATTCACCCTGCACCAACTCTATACCCTTCAGTAGATTTTATCCTGTAAATTCTATTGTGTAAAATATTTTAATCCCGATTCATTTTTTTTGCTGATCACACCTGCCTAAACTACCACTGTGAGTCCTACCTGCCTGACATCCTCCCATGCTTGCCTACACTCTCAGTCTCATCCCTCCTTCCCTCTGCTTACTTTATAACTCTCTCTTACCAACCTTAGTTGTCTGACTTCTCTTCATTTTGTCACTCTTCTTGATCTTTAGCCTTTTGAAAAACTGCAAATTTCTAATAAAATATTTCTGACTATATGTCTATCTCACTATGTAAAGCAGCTCTTGAGACCTAAGGCCAAGAGGCATGGCCCACTTTTATCCACAGAGCTAAACTCTCTTCACTTTCCTCCCTCCTCCAGACAAGACATTTAATCCAAACTGCCAATAGTTTATGGCATGTGATATTTCCTGAACTGTGCATTTTTGGGGAGAATGATCATCACCTATGACCAAAAGCATGACAAGGATCATGCTCATACTTAAACAGATATGTGATCATGGGCACATACTCAAACATCCACCTATCTATCCAATCTCCAAGACCCAGTAATCTTCCTTTCTATTGGGATCTGTCTAGTTTATTATCTTTCCTTTGCCTTACAGAAAATCAGTGCTAGAGACTGAGCCACACAAACAGGTGAAGGAACAACCGGGCAAGAAGTGGAAGCTCAGGTGAGCTTTGCTGAAGCAAGTGGGAGAATTTAACTCATCTGTAACATGAAGAAAGAGAATATGGCACCACCCTCAGCAGCTTGACTGTTGGGTGCCTCCATCTTCAGGTGGCTCTGTTCATCTCCTTCCTGCAACACAGCCTCTCTTAATGTAACTATGTCTAAGAGAAAGTCACTACTATGAGATGTTATAGTAACTTCCAAAAGAAAATGGTAGTTTGAGAAACATTGTTACAGGACTTTATATTAGTATAAGGCCTCAGGAGACATATCAAAAATAGAATTTCAGGATGAAAAATTAAGAAAGACATGTGTGCAGCATGGAGTTATTTTAACTAACTCAGTTTCTTCAGGCAACTGTATTCACGATGACATTATCTAATCAAGCAAAGCAGCAAAAAATCAGAAGATATCTGAGCTATCAAAAATGAATAGGGAGATTATTGTGTAATTACAGGTAATTCATGCTTTGAAAGGTTTTTTGTTTATAAAGAAAAAGAACAGGGGGAAAAAATGACAAAGGATTATTATTTGCTCAGTTATTTGTATTTTAAAGTACTGAGCTGCCACAATTTCCATTATATACAACACATTTATGTAGCAATAGTGTTACATTATGGGAACTCCTTTGTGATATTTGGGTGCTGGTTTCCTAGACTGTTAATTTATTAACAAGTGGATATAAGCCATGAATTCACAAGATTGCCCATGTGAAAGTATTTCTAGCGATCCTACCTGTTGGCGGGATGATTCCAGGAGACATTAGGCCTGGGACAGAATGTGGCATGATATGAGAATTCTCTGGGGAGGTGACACTTTGAGTCCTCTTAGGAGGCCTTCCAGGTCTAGAACTGAAAGAAACAAACAAAAAAATTTTTACAATTAAGCTGTTGTCTTACACATCATTTCAAAGTTGTTTCAAGTGGTAACATGGACTGTAAATAAATTTGTTTCAAGGACGGTTGCTTTTGCAGTTAGATGTAATAGACTTCCATCACTAATTAGATTACATGCTGAATTCATTTTCCTCATTGAAGATCAGCCGCTCTCAATGCATAATTCATAGCCTGTACCTCGTTACCTGCTTCTTCATATTAATATCTATACACAGTTTGAATTGCCTCGTTTGCATATGCTAAAGTTCTGCATGCAGCCTTCAGC
>NW_009604562.1:24963-57463 GCF_000690535.1 Cariama cristata | reverse complement strand
TCATTAATTCCCAACTTAATGTCCTGAGCTGAGGTCATTATTAAAATTTTAAGCTTGATAATTTTTTTGATTGGATTGGGATTTTTTATTTTCTTTAATACAAACAAAATTGTCATATGCTCACAACTACAAGAAAAACAGTTGTAGAAAAAACATATTGTCATATTCCAGCTCACAGAACCAAACTGCCTTCTGTTTTTCTTTGAAATTTCCTTTGTGATTTACAATAAAAATAAACATACCATGAATACACATAGAACTGATAAAAACATTATAGAGACAAATGATCTGATTTAAATGAGGTGTTTCTAGTATATTCACCCACCAAAGAAATGTCACTTTGTAAGAAAATTTTAATGGCTTAATTTAAATACCTATGATGATGAACTGTTCTCAAATCACTACTGTGATAAGAGTACGGAAGGGTCTGACAACAGCACAAAAACCACAAGCGCGGTGCCACGGCATAATGCACAATCTACCAATGACTTCCAAGTCTTTAAAAAAAAAGTTCACACCTGCAAAGACTCTCTTTGACTCTTTGATGCTTATTACCAAATATAGCCATGGTGAAGCCTGAATGCTTTTGTCTTTAATTTTGAGGAATAAAACCACCCCTCTTCAAAGCCTCAGAGAACACACCCATGGACCAAATCTGTAAATGAAGGTCAGCAGCAAATTATAGGTGAGTGACATTGAAAGGTCCAAGGCAAAACTCTTCCTCTGGTAGCCTTCTGCAATCAAGTTGATTGCGCTACTCTACAAAAGGGCTGTCACACTCAAAGGCATGAATGAGCCCAGCAACCCAACTCTACCCCATGATTTATCCCAAACTTTACCAATCCCAGTCCAACTAACAATATTTAAAAGAAATTTCTGAGAAGTAAACCTCTTTTATCCTGTTATAATTTTTAAGCGACAAAGCAGTAACTCTAGTTTACTACAAAAAAGCCTTTATCTATTTAAGAAATGTTTGTTCCTTATGACAAAGCAGAAAAACACATGTAAGAATTATTTCTTAAGGTCTGGAAGATCTGATTTAGTCATGGCAGACTATGTAATATACAATTAAAAGTAGTAAATCTGATTGTCCCCAATAACTGATTAAGTAACAATAACTGTCTTAATTTGTTATTTACATTATGTACTTGTTCCAGTAACCAAATTCCTAACTTGAAATACTACCATTTTATGGGATCTGTTTTCAAACTATAAGAATTGTAAGAATTTTGTATGAATCACTACCAAAGTTATGGAAAAAATAGTATGTAAAAATTACTAAAAAAAACCAACTTTGATTCTATTTGAAAACTTGCATGTTGTTTTGTAGTTCATTACCAATTTTATAGCTATATGATAAACTCTTTAAAAAGAACATTAAAAGCATAGCAAATGAGTTTAACTATCATAAACAGAATGATAAAAATAGCTTAATAAATCATTTTGCCACTATTTTTCCTAAACTTGTGTATAGTAAAGACCTACTTATTTATACATTAGGACAAGTTCACTTTCATTCCAAGATAAGAAGCCTGCTTCAAAGTACTCACATTCCTATTTTGTATCAAAATCACTAGATTTGTCTTCAGTATGAAAATAAAATATAATTTAAATAGGTATGAGTTGTTTGATTATGCAAAAGATATATTTAAACACCAGAGCAATGTAAGCTATTCTTCTAGTTGATGTCACTGAGATACAAAAATCATCGTTTAAAAAACGATGATAATGCTCTTCTTACTCAAATTTGGATTTTCTACCTAAGTTTTACATAGAGATATAAAAGACACTGTAAGTTTTGTCTTTTATCTGAATAAAATCATTGGAAGAACAACACCGGTTCTTCTGAAGACATATCTGACTTCTTAAGGTAATGCTAATCATCTCAATGAGTAAACTACCCAAAGCTGACCCATTTTGATTTTAAAGATGACTACAGTTTGGATTTTTCAGAGCTACGATAAACAGGCTGAAGTGCCAGAACTCAAAAAGCCAATATAAGTCTTGTGAATACCTAGGATCATAGTACGTAGAAGTCAAGGAGTCTTTTTGGACCCCACAGGAAGATGCTAGAAGAAACAGACCTACATCTGGAAGTCATAGCTGGTCTTCCTCTCTGTTTCATTCTTTGAAGAAAAAATTAGAGCAGAAATTAGACAATTTCACCAAAGATTCAAGGAAGCTATAACTATTAACTGTTTTAAAGACCTGAGGAGAAGTCAAAGGGAAGTTACCAGATCCTTGTTTATCCATTAAAAAGGATATGCAATGGAAACATTGTCACTCTTTCTGCTTTTAGAAATATGTAGAGTTAGATTTTTTCCTCTCTAAAACTGGAGTTTTCATGTGTGACGTATCATAACATACGTTGAAGAAGAAAATGAAAGCTTCCTGCGGGACCACGTATTACTAACCTAGTACTCAGTTTTTAAAGTCAAACACCTAAATGCATTTACCTCCCTCAAAGCTCATCTACCTTATATAAGCTTGTGTAAGCTTTGTATCAAAATTTGCAGATTTTTTTCAGGGCTTAGAAGACATTCCCATAGACAACTGCACTTTATGTTTGTAGACAATTATCATGATTTACAATTACAAACCACCATTATGTGACAGGGGAACTAAAGGTGCAGACTGCTGAATCTTGAAACTCTCAAAAAGGCAGGGAAGTATTTTCTTCATTAGCATCACCTAATTAAGTATTCAGAACACTTTCCAGAACCACTAAAACTAAATCCATCAATTTTTGGTCAGATTTGTATTTCATCCCTTCAATTTCCACAAATACTTCAAGGAATACCATGCTTCTAGCATTTTCATCTTTGAAGGAAAGGGTGCACTGTGACTGGCATGAAAGGTACAATACATGAGAAGCAATTAAGAGTATATTGTCCTAAAATACAGTAAATTTTCTGAAGTAGTTCTTTTTTGGTCTTTTGATCAACATATATTAGTCTTACATCCTTCCTGTGTTACCAAATCTAGACAACAACAGATGGCTGAATTGAATAAAAAATGGAAGAATCAGTGGTTAACATCAGCTAAACTGTTGTGCTTTGATTATACTTTTAAAGTTTCATACATCTCCAATTTTATTATCAAAGTATGAGCTTGCTCCTAGAAATCACTTTGATAGTGCGAAACAATTAAAAGCAGGCATATTCAGCAGAAGATCTGGTCCTACACAATCATGTGGAAAGAGATGCAGGAAGAACAGGAATGGGTTTATCTGCAGGCTTTAAAAGTACGTGGACTTTTCGTTCAGCTCTTTTCACTATCTGTCAGAAGACAGCCATGGCTTTAAAATTTATGGGTCTCATCCCTGCAAGCCTTAGACACAAAGACCTCCCACTGATTTCTGTTACAAGTTCTGAGCATCAAGGAATGTATTGGTTCCAAAGCAGCTGAAACTCTTCATGAGTAGCATCTACCTCTCAGAGTATGTTACTAGCATTTTATAGATGATAGATTGCATGGCAAAGCATATATTACGAAATGAAAAGTGTGCAACAAAGTTGACATAATGCTGTGATTTATCCTTCTCATGTCCTGACTTTGAGGAATAATTGTGCAAAATTAACTCTAGATGAACAAAGTTTCACTCTTTAAAATTATTTTTATTCGATACATGAAGTATCCCTAAAGAAAACAGGAACTCTGACCAGCTGTAAGGCAAGCTGCCTTTCTAGCCAAAACTAATTATTTTCAGGACCAGTTTTCGACATTTACAGTTTTATTTTTAACCTTGTCTGTAAGTTAGTTTAGTGTACAGAAATATTGTCCTCATTTGAAACTGAGCAAACATGATGCAGTGAAGCTGCCATTGGCCCGGCAGTTTTATAATCAGTAATACTGCGTGGTGGCAGGGAGAGTTACACTCCGGAGGTGATAGGCAGCAAATCTGTAACAAGCATTTGGTGTATTTATTTAATGTATTTTTTATGTTCTTCGAACTGCGTAGAACAACTTTGAATATCAATATCAATTTTAGCTACATCGGCATTTATGCATCTCATTTAGGTACGTACTGAAAACCTAGGCTTTATCTCTCAGTTGTTCTACCTCCTCTAGGTGCTTCAAAGCCTGACACAGAATTGTTGACCTCAAAGAAACTGGCTGAATGAAATTTAGGTGAACAGCCACAGGAAGTGGTTATTATGTGCTCGCCATACAATAGCCACTGCAAAAGGGTTGAGGATGTCACAGCCTGAGGCTACTTGCTGATTTAGTGCAAAGACAGGGATGCCCTGTGGCAACCTGTAACTAAAGACAGTGGACTCTTCCCACATAGTATACATGGTACTTCTGTTTTTTGGGATAGCTTCCATGCTGCTCTCAGCATCATACTAATAAGACTTGAGCCAAGGGCATGTCAATTCTGAAAAATAAGGTCTAGGAACACTGACTAAACCTTTTCTCTAATTTAATTCCTTTGGTTGGAAAACACTTGTTTGCCAAGGTAACCTTCATAAATATTTCTAATACACTGAACTAGCATTTTAAAGGCAAAAAAATGACAATGTACATCAATCTAAATGATATGCTTTAATATTTTACGTTTTCCCCTTCTAGACTCACTCAAGAACAAAGCAAAAGAATGCAATTCTAAGACTGGGCATACATATATCTATTTTGGCAGTTAGTAGAACAAACATTAGAAATCACACCATGTCCTTTTTACTTGCACCAGTCACATAAAACAATAAAACTCTCAGTGCAATTACCTTAAATTTATTTTTCTTCTCACAGTTACACAGAAAATGTTCTCACGCAATAATTAGTGTTGAACTCATGATATATTAGGAGTTACTGAAACAGCAAACAATGCTGACAAAAATAAATACAAAGATCTGTTTAAAAATCTTCACAAAGAAGTGTATGAATGATCTTCAAAAGAATTAGATTGTGTTATAGGAGTGCAAAAAACATAAAAACATACCGATAAAATATTACCACATTTCAGTAACAGAATACTTTACTGCTATTTTCGAACCAAAATAGTCAAAAATGGACATTTGGTCAGAAATGCAGTACCAGTTTATCAGTGGTCCAAATATTTAAGCTAAATGGAAGAAAATATATTGCATTCTATATCCCATCCAAAGTCGTTTAGTGCAGTAATACACGAGTACTGGTTAGTGCTAGGCTATTAAAATTGGGGGAGGGAGGGGGGGGAAGTGTAGAGAAGACCTTGTTGAATTATTTCTTTTCCTAACAGACCAGTGATGTAAACATCATGTTATTTCCATCTTCCTTGACACTGCATCCCCAATCACTCTGCTTTTCAGCAAGATCAGGAATACTCTTGATACAAGAGTACAAGACACAAGGTACAAGAGTGCAAGAACATACAGAATACATATTACAGCAACACCTGCCAGCTCCCACTTGATGGCTCAAGTCCCACCACAAACACAATGAAAGAATCTAAGAAAAAGATTCTGCTTGACTGACTATAGCTGAATATATGAATGATCTAAAGGGTAAGAAAGGAAATAAAACCAGTTAGAAATCTGAGTGTTACTGGAGTAAATTACAGTATCAGCTTTGAATACAGCTGTGATTGTACATAAGTTTAAAATATTACTGAAATGTGACTGTTCTCTTAATGAAATTGAGATCCGTAAGTCATCTATTGGAAAGGGAAAAACAGATAAGAAATTGATCTAATTCTGTTGGGTGGCAGAATTATGATGTCAGAAGTAAATTAAGCCAAAAGTTCACTGCTTCATCTAATTAGCCGGAACACTAGATCTGCCTGAAAGTTCTTAAAACATTTAAGTATGTTGGCTCTCATGATTATGTAATAACTGTGAAACACAAGCCTCTGATGATGACAGCCATACAAGCTAGAGCAGAAAGTAAGTCTGAACGAACAATGAAATGCAATTATTCAACAGAACTCATGCATAAATTCAAATCATATTGACATATATTTTACTTGATATAAACATTGTTTCAGAAAGTGTAATCAGAATATCCAACAGAAGTACAGAAAACACAGCACTGGAAATCCTGAAGCAAATTATTTAGGAATACTGGCAATAGCAACAAGAAAACCTTGCAAAAATTGTATTTATTTCCTCTATTTACCCTGCTGTCTTTCCAGAATAATTCTTGCAACTACAAAAAAACCCCAAACCTATACAAAAAGCAGTGATCTAAAGTGCATGCTTCCCACAAATGCTCTTTCTGTCAAGTTATAACAGATGCCTTTCCCATTTCACTCAACCTTACAGCATAAACCGCACCCATAATTTAAATATGCAAGCTAAATGATTCCTTCTAACACTGTTTTTCACCCACATGAAACCCCAAACTATAACAGATGCAAAGACTATTTTTTCCTCAACTGTTTTCATCTTTTCTTAGGCTTTTAATTCTAAAAACATCCCCTCAAAAAAAATCTACTATGTGTATTATAAAAATGTCAAGCATAGAGCTAAAAGGCCAGAACAGCAGGTTTGATCCACAATGACATAATCTAAAAGAATTTTAAGCTTTCATTTTTTAAGAAAGTTTCTACTTCAAGTTGCTGAGATGATTCCTAATGTGAAGCAAGTGTAACTGATATAGTTATGTCTGCTAGAGTCTGCAGATGGCCTGAAACAATGATTTAAATGTATGAACTTTAGTTGCAATGACTGGTCCTGCTTCAAGGCTTGTTTTCTAACCATCTGCATTCATCTCTGCTTATAACTTGCACATGTAATTACAAATTTGTGAACATAAATCAGATAATTGCATGTACAAATAACCAATTAGACTCAAAGCAGAATTAGGCCATATCATAGCACATTCCTCTTTTGAACACCTATATAACCATACACACATGACATAAGTGAGTATCTTCATTTAAGAAATTTTTGTTTAACTCATTTATAAAAATAACATCTGATTTATCTTCCAGTATGACATACCAGGCAGCAGCTGCCATTTTGAGGTCTATTAAAAAAAAGAACAGAAACACAAGAAAAAACATCTACATAATAAACAAGCCCACAATTGCTCAAGGGGTTACAGAGCTGGTGTTCATTACCACCTGTATTAAATTTAAGACACATAAACATTTCAATGCTGATTTAAGCTCAAATAAGAAAGAAAAAATAAATTGTACTATTCAAGGTAAGTATTTTGTGAAAATATTCTGGTTCTCCTGGCAGTTTGTTAATTAATATGCTATTCTTATTCATAACAGTTGATAATGGAGTTCTATCACATAAGTGTATCCACTGTAATATCTGAATGCATTCATCACTTAATTGGCCACAATTCTTCGCATGAAATGCTGAAACAAGTGAACTGTCACCTTTTTAATGAAGCTGCCTATATCTTAAACCCTTTGCCCTTTAAAAAACTATTTATACTAAAAATGAAAAATTTTATTCTAGTATCTGCCAGAGACTGTGGTTAATGTTCACTGCCCTTTATTCACCTTATTTTTAATTCTGAAAACCCACACTCATTAACTGTACACTTCCAAAGAATTGCTGGAACCACCTAAATAAAAGCTTAAAAGTGACTTTTATTGTACATTAGAGAGTAAGAGTAGTGATATGAAATACTGAAAAGACTCTCTGTTAGCCTGTACAGCTATAACTGCACAGCTGATGTAACACAGATTGATGGTAACAATGCAGTATCTGTTAAAATCAAGAATTTAAACCTTTAAATGAGGTAGATTGCATTTGTATATATATATAAATACAAATCTGTGAATGAATCTACTAGATAAGTACTAAGTATTAAAAATTACAGGTTTCTTTGAGCAGGCAGTATCTAGGGTCAGAGTGAGATATTTATGTTGGGTAGCACTGTACAAGTAACATCGGTGAAATTAGTTTACTCTGTGACTGAGTGCACTTCCATCTGATATCAGTAAGCAAGTCTTAAACTAGAAGTTAAAGTGTATCATTAGTATCATCTCTGTTGTTCAGATTTCAAATTGTTTGGGACAGAAACTAACTATCAGTATAGCAATGGGTTTGTGCAACACCCAGCACAATGCTCATCACTTAAACTCCATGTGGACCAAGAGATCCAAGAGGGGTGATTACCCTTGTAGATACCCTTTAATTAGTAAATCCT
The DNA here is from genome assembly GCF_000690535.1 of Cariama cristata. NCBI lineage: Eukaryota > Metazoa > Chordata > Aves > Cariamiformes > Cariamidae > Cariama > Cariama cristata. Next base: position 49,375 of record NW_009604562.1, on the reverse strand, counting down.
TACGTGTACTCTAGTTGTACTTTACTTCCAAAACAGAGCAAAATATGAACTCATAGGGAAAAAATAAACTATGGTATATTCCAGGAAAAAATCCTGATCTGTGTACCCAGTCCCCCAAAATCTGTTTGTGAAATCAACATCCCAGAGGTGTTAGTGTTCCAATCTTGTAAGTCTAGATGTATTTTATGATATTCCATAGTAGAATATAAATTTGTATTTTATTTTCCTTGTACAAAGAAAGGAACAGAAAAAATCACTCAGATTCAACCTCCCACTTTCTTTGCAGAGCAGCATCTATAACCGTATGAATAGCAGCAGTTTTCCCTCCTAAGCAGTGGTACTATAGTAATTTGGACGATACAGAATACCAATCCAAGACTCCCAATTCCTTAAAAAATAGAAGAAAAAAAAAATAGACAGTACTACAGGTCCAAGTGGAAACACTATAGTGATCCAACCAAAGACACTTTTATTTGTTATCCTTTCAACAACTTAAAAGTCATTAAGTGCATTGCTGTCAAGCTACAGAGGATCAAATCTGGTGACACCTTAAAATATATCGCCATAACCCTGAGTCAGTGTTTGTAGGTATGTTATTCGCAGACCTGAAACACAGCCAGTGCTCAAAGCTGTCCCGTAACTATGTTATATAAAGTTTGCCCTATCAGAAATAAGTCTGCTACTAACGTGTTATCCTAGGGAAACTGAAAAGTTAATCAGTCATTTCTTAGTGCAAGTAGCATGTTTTTAGATAACAGAGCTGACAAATGTATCTACTTCTGATAAGATTTTATTATTATTTATATTTCTTTGTAATTCTGGTAATTCCATTTGTGTGAATCTTCACACAATAGAGTTATATAAGAAGACATATTTTATAGAAAGGTATAAATCAATTACTGAGAAGTTTATTTTAATAGGTACTTTAACATGCGTAACTATGGATCTGCTCTATATCTACTCTGTGACTGGAAAACTTACTCATGCTCCAGTCCCTTTACCTCCCATCTCCAAAGTATATTAAGAAGAAAAGATATTAGACTTTGAAATTAATTTAAATTACTGTTGCACTGTGTCTGCAAAGATCTAAGAGTGTTTCTCAAAAACATCTCACACTAGCCAAAATAAAGAACGCTCAAAATAAAAACCCAAATTCTTCATGTTATTCTAATGCTTGTAAATGCATTCTCATGATGAATTCTGGTTGAGACACCTTTAATTCAATTCATCCTTCCTTTTATGAACTTCACATCTTCAGCAGCATGGGACATATATAGTAAAATTTCATATAACAGCATTTTATATAGGAGTACAACTTCCAAGATGGTCAAGATGGCATCACAGACTTGCAGCACACTCTCCTGGGGCATACTACAGCTGGCCAGTATACACATCCATATGATGCTTGACTGGCATACTCTGTGCCTGGATCATCTCCATATATATATAACATGTACACAGAACTATCTTTTGGCTCTGTCCATACAGCTTGCAGCACAAGCAGTTCAAATCCTGACTGAGTATTAAGATGATAATGAAATACAAATTAATCATAATAATTACAAACACATTTTCTTTCCATGCCGAGAGTCAAGTTAGGAAACAGTTAAAGCAATCGTAGACTCTTCATATTTCCTACTTTTCTGAAAGCCTTAGCTTCAAAAAGTGAGTATCTCAGTTTCTGTTCTGTTTTCTTATCAATAAAAATTTACTTTTCTATCACTCTGTCTTGCTCACATGTTAGATTCTTGCTCTGAATGTTAGATGTCATAAACACTGATCAAAGTGTCATGGGTCAAACTTAAGAGAGACATTTTCATCAATGCTAATGTTTTCCCCAAGATATTACTTGTTTGCTTGAGACTTCATATCAGCTTTTGCGGTTCCAAGCTTCACTCCAGTACTAAAGATGATACCAAAGAAACACCTACTTAACCAAACCATATGCTTTCTATGCTGTTAATAAGCACTTCTGGCAGAACTGGGCAGTTTTCTGTTGTAATGGATCAACTTCTTAGGGAAAAAAAATCAGCAGAAGACTATCCCTTTTACAGAACAGGAATCAAATTAGACATTATGCAGTGTGGCCAGCAGGACTAGGGATGTGACCGTTCCCCTGTACTCAGCACTGGTGAGGCCGCACCTCGGGTACTGTGTCCAGTTTTGGGCCCCACACTTCAAGAAAGACACTGAGGTGCTGGAGCGAGTCCAGAGAAGAGCAACAAAGCTGGTGAAGGTAAGTGGAGGGTAAGTCTTATGAGGAGTGGCTGAGGGAGCTGGGGTTGTTTAGTCTGGAGAAGAGGAGGCTGAAGGGAGACCTTATCGCTGTCTACAACTACCTGAAAGGAGGTTGTAGCGAAGTTGGGGTTGGCCTCTTCTCCCAGGCAACCAGTGACAGGACAAGATGGTATAGTCTGAAACTTTGCCAAGAGAAGTTCAGGCTAGAAATGAGAAGGCATTTCTTCACAGAAAGGGTCGTTAGTCATTGCAATGGGCTGCCCAGGGAGGTGGTGGAGTCACCATCCCTGGAGGTGTTTAAGAAAAGCCTGGACGTGGCACTTAGTGCCATGGTCTAATTGACATGCTGGTGTTAGGGCTAAGGTTGGACTTGATGATCCCAGAGGTCTCTTCCAACCAAACTGATTCTGTGATTCTGTGATTCTGCTTATCCTGCCCACAAACATGCTTGCTCACATGCTTGGCTGAAGGTCAAAGTGATGTCTTCATGACTTTCCAATACAAAAGCACAGCCAAGCTTGAACTAGACAGTGAGTTCATGCAGTTTTTCAAAAAGTTTAACAATATTTGAGGAAGAGGGTACCACAATAAAATGGTAAATTAGAAGAATTTTGTCACAATCAATTATCTTTGACTAAATTTTCTTGACTTGGATATCAAGATATATTCTGTTTTAATAGAACTGAATAAAGTAGTAACGTATAATATGTTTGTAATGATGCTCTTCCATCATACTATCTTTTAAAAGAGATAAAAGTTTTACATTTTTAAACAGCATCTTCCAAGTATAGAGGCTCAGATACACAAAAGGAGTCTGGCAAGTGGAACAGTAAAGCAGTTGTCTGTTCCCATTTATTCACTTATTCAATCACTTCTTAAGAAAAAAAAATGACAAGACACGCCTTGGACTCCCAGGCATAGGATATTTAGTCCTCACAAAAGCTTTCTCTCTCACACAGTAACTCTTTACGTGAGGTATACATTTGTTTGTACACACACGCACACATATATATAGACCACATAGCATGGCATACTCCCCATACATGGGAATCTCTAGGCTGATATTGCAAAGGCAATAGGTGGTGTGGTCCCAAAACGCCTTGAAGCAAAGGAGGAATCAATCTAGACTCCATCACCTTTAGTAGGTACTGACTGTCATCTTCTCCTCCACTGGCTTGTGAGACTATGCACCACTCAAGTGAACTAGAGAAACGCATCATATGTAAACAGGTCAACTCCAGCTTCTGTGACTCTTTCAGCAAGTACTAAATGGTGAAAGATGAGTATCTCCAGTCTCCTCATCATGACAGAACCACAATCTATAAGGCTGATCATCATAATAGCTACATACACAAACACATATGCACATACGTGTGTGTGTGTATCTGTCTGTATAGTATGCATATGTACAGACTGCAATCCTTGCAGGTGATTAGCAGGGCACAGTAACATTAACACAATCACTTAAGAAAGAAAATGAGCACCATAGTCAATTGAAAAAACAGATGTCATTTGCTAATGGATATCAAAGCTAGATGTGTAGTCAAGGGTAAACAAAGGTTAATAGAGTTTACTTAGTACTCATTTGCACTCTAAAAAGTTTCCTAACTCTCACATATGCCAAACAACCAAGTATTTTCTTTTTTTTTTATTTCTCCTTTCTACAATGTTATTGTTAAGACTCAAACATCAATTCAGTCAATAGCAATGGTACAGTAAGATGACTTTTGAATGACCTCAGACCTCTCTTGTAAACCTCTGTGGGTAGACAGACCCTAAGAGCACATGCCTTGCACCATCGTCTTGGAAGATTAATGACTCATACTAAGTCAACAATATTATCTGCATGTTCCCCAAAGATCTTAAATTAAAATACACATTCATCCTGGTCCAGCTTAGCATATGTGGAATTTATGTTTCTTAATGAGATCATATTTAATAATAATAGAGGCAGGCAACTCTGGAAAATAACAAATATACACTCACCCTGTAAACTAGTTTCCATAACTAACATTGTCTTGAACGCCACTATCTCTTTGACCTGTGTAACAATATCAGATCTACAAATAGCTTCACTTATCTAAAAAGTGGCTTATGGGAATTATACATAAAGGCCTTAATAAATAAAAACATATTGTTGTTATGCTGTCTCACAATCTTCGGAGTTCAGTCAAATTTCATGCATATGAAATTTGTTCAGATGCAAATTTTGTTCAGATGTAAATTTCATCTCTTCCATTAAGAGAATGTTTGTGCAATATTTTGCTTTACAGAATTTCTTCATATTGGTATAGATAGCAAATTTGATTCTATATTACACCCATTACACGATTTACCTCTTTGAATGAAGCACTCATTGCTGTAGAATTAGCTCTCTTCAACAGTTCACATGTAAAACATACTAATGCTGTGAAAAGTCTTTTATCCTTTCTCTCTTTTTTCTTATACATGTAATGAACACATTTATCTTAAGATTTAAACTCTTTCACAATGGTACCTCACAAGTGGTTTACAACCTTGCTGTAAATGTTAAACACATATGATGACATTTAAGATCACGTTTTTTCATGAAAATATTTCTTTATTTTATAACCACAATAAAAAGAAAATGCTTCAACGGACAGGTTATAATTTAAGGAAAAAGTAAACACACTTATTTCAACAGGCTTACTGTGAGTTAATTAAAGTGAAAATTATGTAAACAAAAGTCAGTATTATAACAGCCAGTATGACGTTCTAATTTTTCTATTGACCTAGTAACAAATTTAAATGCTAACAGTTTGGGAGATCAAATTAAATGAATACAAACATTTCGTTTAATGACATCAGCAGTCAATGCAGAACATCTGTGTTTTACTTTAAAAGTGATCAGAAAATATTCTTTTGTTTACATTACAGATAATCAGGAGGTTTATATTTCTGTGTTCAATTTAAGAGGAAAAAAAGATCATACTACCTTCAGGGCCCAAGGAAACAATATGTTACAAATGCAGGATTTCTCCTTTTTTTTCTGTTTTGTAACCATGGTAAAACAATAGAAATGAACTTTCCCTGAACCTTTCTCCTTTAATGGCCTCGGTCCATGTTGACCCAGCAATGCAAGCTGGAACCTGATACTATCAAACTGACTGCTGCTAAAGCAATCAGATTCAGCAGAAACTATACACAGTGCATTATAATACTAATTTCAGAATCCCACAAAGCCAGTGCAAAGGCAAGCTATTAAAGTATTATATTCTATTGTTTAAAAGTGAGATTAATTCAATAGCTTAAATGCACCCAAAAACATTGAACTAAATGGCAGACTGTACAACTGTATTGTTATGCTTTTATAATTATAATACTGTACCAAAGTAAAATTGCAGATAAGGGTCTCCCTTCCCCTCTCCCTTCAAAAAAAAAGACTACTGGATGAATTATTAGTAAACAGATGATTTGAGCCATTACAGGTTCATATGATCCTGCATTTGAATGAGGCATGTAATTAAATTATCAGGACTTTGTTCTAAATGCTTGAAAGGAGGAGAGCATGATAACCACGTTTTTAAAAGGTAGAATAACAGAAGAAACTTTTTTTTCTTATAGAGGACTACAGGCAACTAATGTATGAAGGCATAATTGATTAATTCCACTAATTAAGATATTTGTTATTCCTGCAATTGCAGCTTGATAAATAATGTATTAGATGTAGCACCATTTCCCATCAGCTCTGAAAAGACTGTCGTGATGTTTCAAATACATACTGTTATTTTTTGGAAGCTGAATAGCTCACTTCTAGACTTCAGCGTCCAGGCAACAAGCAAGTAAAATATATTTTGAAGTTATGAAGAAGTCAATCTTTAAATAGCAAATTTTCCATTACAACATATTCTAGTCATTTCACAAAATTTTTCATTTACAGGCATTGATTTTTTTTAAAAAAAGTTTCAAGGGGTAATACTAATTTAAACTAGCCCAAATTTTCAGAAGTAATTGTTCAGTCAAAGTTAGTCATTTATCATGTTTCTCTGGAGAGCGAGAGATGCCCTCCAAGACCTATTCATTCCCTTGTCTTTTAAGTAACCTATGTTAAGGTGACATAAATCACTTTTGGGATGTGTTTGTGGCTACAGTGGTTATACAGAGACCCTAGTTGCCTAACTATTAGGCAACTACAGTTCTCACCTTTAACATAGCTATTACAGAAAGAGTAGTCACTAACTTGTATACAATAAAGTATAGCTACTTATCCAGAATGTGAAATACACAGACAGAAAGACTTTCTCAGTCCAAGCAGAAGGATACAACTCTACTTTCTTAAAAAGAAGACTAATCATCATCCTCTAGACAGGTCAGGACAGTAACATGGAGACTGAAGAAGAGACTGAGAGATCTACTAAACTACAAAGACAGGAAAAAAATTAATGTAACGTTAGTAAGACTGTTCATCTGGGAGGAGGATTTCTGGCTGTGCTCTACAGATTTTGCTTAGATTACATTAAAATATTATTTAAGTACAGATTAGCACTCAACTTCTTCACCTTATAGACGAATGCCCTTATCATCATGACACAGACTCATGCTCATTTTTTTCTCTTGTCCAAGAAATCTTTCATTCCTTTCCATGTACCTGAATAGCTTAAACGGGATGGAGAGTGTCATATCTCAGAATAAGTATGGCCCATTTCTGGGCCGACCAACTTGCTGCATTTTGTCAGACAACCTTACCGCTACCCAATGGGTTCCCCACATCCCACTTTGACCACTAAGCTTCTGCAATGGGAGAGCAGGGGGTGCGCCACCTCTACCTCTTCACAAAAAGGGTTATCAAGCATTGGAACAGGCTGCCCAGGGAAGTGGTTGAATCACCATTTCTGGAGGTATTTAAAACACATGTAGACGTGGTGCTTAGGGACACGGTTTAGTGGTGGACTTGGTAGTGTTACATTTATGGTTGTACTTGATGATCTTAAGGGTCTTTTCTAACCTAAATGATTCTACGACTCTCATATTTCTTCTCTTTCTGTAACCATGTTTTTAAAGTAGGTGGTCACCGCTCCACTCAGACTGCAGACCCTCAGCACACATGCTCTGATCATGTACCACATCCTGCACAATAATTACGTATAGGACCTTAATTTTCTTTGGGTTAGAATCAAGTTAAGTGTGTGACCACTCTGAGCAGAAGAAAAATGCAAACTCTAGCCCAAAAGGGAGCTATATTCACTTAAACTTGTTCATGAACAAGAACCTGTTAAAGCTTATGCTGGCTTGCAGCAGCAGCAGCAATCACACCACTGAAAACACTTAAGTCAAATTAGCCTTAAATTGTTGCGCTTCTCTATTCTGCATGTGTATATGAATTTTTGTCTATAAAGTCACAATATACAGAGGTAATCCTGTATTTCACAAGCTACAACATAAACTACCAAAATGAAACCCAAATTTGGTAGTTTATATACTGCAATGTAGATGTTAAATATTAGTATCTTGAGTATACGCACACCAGCAGTATCTTCTTTTAGTGTCCTGTTTGTCTGGATATACCAGACAGTTGTCCTTCAGAACATCTTCTGGACTAGTGTATTTGGAATAACACACAACAATGCTAACATAAATATGAGTTATTATGTTATGAAAAATACAGATTTTAAATAGGAAACAAAGATGCTTTATAGGGGAGAGAGAAGCAAGTAGAGACACTTTGTGACTACTAGATTGGAAGATGCCTGTTTTCTTCGCAGTTTCCCAGCCTTGGTCTACAATAACTCTCTTCCTCCAAGTTCGCTTTAGCACTTTTTTCTCCAGCTGCCCATTTTTTCCCCTTTTTTCCAGAAATTCTAAACTGACTTGACTGATTTTTTTCAACTAGCCAAGCTGAACTTATCTCATCTGATCCGCCTCTTCTGAGTTTACCACGTCTTTGGAAAATTGTAACGCGTGGCAGGTGAGCCAGTTCCACGAGGTGGAGGCAGTGAGCAAAGAGAGGAGGAAAACCGAAATGCCTCCCTTGGAAGCACAAGCTCAGGCCATGAAAGAGCCTCTGTGTTGTAGCGTGGAGCAAAGATTGCACAGGAATTTATTAGAATCTCTACTGCCTGGATTTGGCATGAAAGAGGACTTGCTTGACACCCTTCCAGCATCGTTACTGTGCTGCTGTTCGCAACAATGGTCATCAGCCTTTTTATTATAAGCAAAGGAAAGACTCCCTTTGATTTTTGTGGGAATTGTATCATACCCATGATACTTCACAGAAGATACAGTCAACCCATCTCCACAAAAAGTGCTTCTAACTTGCAAGACCTTGGTCAATGTCTCTACAACTTAAAAGACATTACACAGAATAGAACTGAGCAATGTACAATATTTTCCCTTCTTGTGCTAGAAAAAAAAAGGCGCAAATTTCATGGTTCTGGAAAAAAACGGGCTTCATGAAAATGGAACAGGGAGAGAGAATAACAGAGTGAAAAACAGCTCTCCAAGAGGAATAAAAAAGGAAAGACCAATCCTTACACAGAGGAAAAGATGAAGATTCAAAAGAGAAACAGAAAATGTCTTGGCAATGATAACTCCTCAGTCCTCTAAAATGACAGAAGTTATAAGTATCAATACCTACAGACTGGATCGCTTAAAGGTGGATTATTCTGCATTTACAGGATGCTACAAAAGGTGAAGGGGCTGCTCACTGTGTTATTTTTTCCCAAGCACAGCTCAAACTCTCCCGACAGACTTGGAGAAAGACAGATAATCCCTATGTATCTCTGCTTCACAAAATATTAGTGAATCAGTAGAGATGCGTATGTGAAATATTCATTTTATTATAATATTGTTTGCAACTAAACAGAATTACATCCCAAAATACAGACTTGCACACTGGGAAGATTTGATAAATAAATAAATAATAATTTTTAAAAAAGAAAATACTAGGAAAAAATAAACTATTACTGCAACGTGTTATGTACAGATTTTACTAATCACATTCTTATACTCGTTGTTTATATTCAGAAATAACTATCTGATATTGAAGTAATTTTTAATTAGTTTCAAGAAATCAAATTAAATAATATATAATAGTCTGCAAACTCCAAATATCCTCTACTAGATTACATACAGGTCAAAACCAACAAAGTTTTTATGCATCTTGATACATTTTGAACATGAAATATGAAAATATGAAAAACAGGGATAAAATACGGAAATAGTTATTACTGCAGATACTTTACAGAAACAAACAACTTTATCCTAGTTTAACCAAATTACCATAAAAAATATAATTTAAAACTAGTATTTGTGAGCATGAAGATATGATTGATAGAGAAGCTAATAGCAGAAAATACTAATTGAACCAAACAGAATTTTGACTGACTGAAAACTATTTTTTTTTAGTTTAAGAATATGTAACTACACTGTCAATCAAATAAGCTAAAATATTAAGTCGTCATTGCCCTTTTAAATCCTTTCAACTAGAATTCCCTAATTGTTCCCTCACTTTATCTCACTGTACCAGTAAGTAAATAAATTAACAAAATAGCTTTTATCGCACAGAATAACCTTTTAACTGAAGGATTATCTCTGGTTTATTTTTCATTTCTTTCTCTGCAGATAGCAGTTCATGCCTCATTGATTAGTTTGCTGAGGTGGTGACCAGAAATGAAAACAAGGTCTCTCAGAGATTGCCAAGACCTGTAAATATTAAAAAAAAAAAAAAAAGAAAAAATGCACCAAAGCTAATACATGTTATGCATCCAGATTTCAGTTTCTAAGACACTAAGAGTCAATGGTCAGGAGAGGTTCATTTATTCCAATCAGCCAGTGCCAGGATGCAATTCCAATAAACAATTGTAAAATGTCAGCTGTGTGGTTGGGTTTTGGTTTGCTTCTCATTTATACTTTTACAGGATTTTCCTTTTTCTTTCATTTTTCTTTTTTCCTCATTAAGTTTCACTTTTAAAATGTGCCAGCACTCTAATGATAAGATGTGTTACAGAGGTGTGAATCAGTAATGTTTCAAACCAGGATTTTATATGTCTTTCTAAACAAATTTTTTCAAAAAGCTGAATTCCACTTTGAAAATTCAAAAATACCATCTCCAGTAAAGAGTTAATTTGGATTTGTTGAGGTTTTTTCTGGTTTGTGTTTTAAACTTTCAATTTTAGAAGAAAATTTTAGTTTTCATGGAAGGTGCCAGATTAACAGCTATGTACATCAAAATCCTCTATCCTCAAATCTGGTAAATCTCATTCCTTAATTAAAGGGACCACGATTTCAATCACACAACATTAATTCAGCGGTTCTGTTTACTTAGACTTCAGCCTCTTTATTGAGTCTACATGTATCACCAACGGGGATGATACTTCCTATGATGTGAAAAACTGAATTTATCAACATAGTTCCCCTTGGATTTAAAAAAATAAAAATAAAAAATTAAAATATTATGTTACCAGTGCTATTGGGTTCAAAACATAAATACTAAAACATCACAAAAATACTAAACATGTATTGTATTAGAAGGATCAAGATCCCAGAGAAGAAATAATGTGAATTATGCATATGTCGGTATGTTTCAAAGATTGTTGAACAACCTACATAAACAGTCACATAGTTCTGCTGCCATTTGATGCAAGTGAAATTTTACTACTAGCTTCTGGAGAGGAAGAGGTAAGAGTCACATGAGGTGGATCACACAGTTATTTCTTAAACGTGAAAATTTCACTGAAAACCTGACATACCATCTTGGACAGAGATAGTATATTTTTGAAGAGACAACTCCACACCCCCCTCTTTTTCATTTGCCATAAAAATATGGAAAATTAACCACAATTAATATTAGCATGCTCTGAAAGTTTTAACTTAACCCCACAAAAACAAAGATAATGCAATGTTAATTTTTTCAGACCTCTGTTACCTCAACCTTGCTGTATTCATAAACAGATTAAAAGATAATAATTTGCATACAAGATGTACATGGACTTCTCCAGCATATGAACAATTGATTTCAGACAAGTGCTATATGCAGAACAACATTTCAGGTAAAAGAATCTGTCACTATGGCAAGTAACATAATTCATTCATTTTCAACATTGGCACAACATAACAAATCAAGAATAGCAGGAAAGCATTTTTTTAATGTCCTTGAAGAAGGCATCAAGCATTTGTTTTGTTTTAACATTAATTAAGCTAAATCTGATAATGTGTTTTAATTACACAGCATAGACATAGTTCATATGAAGTATCCGCCTGGTAAAAATGAAGGCCCTCATTCAAGAAATTGCTTAATCATGTGCATAAATTCCTTTAAATTTAGGACAGAAAATCTCTTTGATTAAAAATAAAATGTCAAGGTTCTACCAGTGATTTGAGAGGCCACTTTCACAGTATAGTTGAAAGGGTGAATCTCAGACCAGGAGTATGTTCCATAAAACCATCCTCCTCTTATTTTTACTTAAAATAAAAACACAGTAAATTAAAGAACTGAATTACCACATCTCATGCAATTTAGGAGGTTCTGACGAGCTGACAATAAACATGACATTCTCATATAAATTCATCCATGCATACATAACATCGAACTTTTACTATTTTAAAATAATGATGTAAAGTTCACAAATATCTACAATGGCAAATACATTTTTTCCTCTCAAGTTTACTCTTTTTTAAATAAATGAAAGTTGAAATATACTATCAAAAGTGGTTAAGAAACAACACAAATTATTACTAATTTTTAGATTCTATTATTCCCTTTTTCACCTTAGTAGTATTGAGCAGTTACAGTTCTAGCCTCAGACACAAGAAAAAATATGTATTTGTTTCATTGCAAGATTATTTAGTAAATCACAAATATTGAATACCAAAAAGACTCTACTTAAAGCATACAGGACCAGATTTCCTATATTTTTTTACTAAATAAGCATAAATAAATGTTGTCTGACTACATACATTTACACAAACATTTTGAAATAATATTTAAGATATGATAAAATACTATGGGTGTCTACCTACTTTCTTTCTGCTTTGGTCTATTACATTTTCCTATTAATTAGAATTTTCTTAGCTATTTTATTGACCCTATTTCTATATGAAATTCAATCAACACATGTCAAAACATTAAAGTTCCTGATGTTTATTCCATGACTCCAACATCATGCTGATGTAAGATGCTACTGCATAATCAAGACAATGATCTCTAGATTCTATAGGATTTCAGATTATTATAGATTTCCATTTATTTTCTTCTTTAAAATACCAGAATACTGTATTAATAATACTTAGAGTCAGAACATGTTCACAGAAAACACACAAGTGGAGAAACATTTTTATTTCTATCTTATTAAATGAAGTAATAATTTTCACGGCATCCATCTGCTCAAATCTTAATATCAGAGAGATGTTAACATGGATATGCCCATAAAAGCTCTGGGAATGGATAAAACAGGAAATAAATTTCTTAACTATTTTTAATTTTTAGCCTATGCTTTCATCTGCCTCTCAATCCATCAAAATCTAAATAACATTATATTTTAAAGAAATAGAAAAAGTATTAATTTTGAGTCCCTAGAATACCGCATTGTTTAAGTTTTCCATGTTATGAACTAGATAGTGTCTCTATTTTAATGAATTATGAGCCCTTTGCCTGTTAAGTTGTCCTTGATCTAAAGATTATGCTCCTGCTAAAGGTACATTATACAAATGTCTATATTCAGTCATCTTTTGTCAATGCTTTACTATCCATTTAAAAGATCAAGATCAACATAAAGGTAATAAAATGATACATAATAGCAGACAGTTATGTTCTCTGTACTTTACTTATCAGTTCTAACTAAGATGTCTTTATCAAAAGGTTCATTTTCATGCAGTAGTGAGTTTATATCAATCAGTTATCCCTTACACCTGTCAGAACGTTCCTACACCCAGATAAATGTGACTGTTATCAGATACTGGTAGAAGGATAATGTAAAAGTGCTTTATGAAAACTATTCTTTATTACTGCTCCACAGATGTTTCCTGTTATAAATATCCTACATTGTAACAAACAATACTAATGGCAGCATGTGAATAAAGAACCAAAGAAGAAAAGTCACCTCAAGATACAGCTCTTCAATGCCAGAAGCAAATTTATCATTACCCTGTCAGCATTTTGTAGTATATATAGAAAGCACCACATATGCAAAGCACCAAATGCATTCTTCATACATTTTTCAAAACAGTAAAAAAATTCATGAAAAGTTCAGTTATCATGGCCAAATCAATTAAGTGGACCTGAGTGAGCTGTATTACACCAATAATTCTGAAGCAAAGCTCCCCATTAACCAAAGGGGTCTCTATTTAAAAACTGAGGGCACAATATCTTCATACACATTTGCACAGGATGGCTTTTTTTAATGTTTCAATTCAATCATAATAAATCTGTACCTAATCTAAAGGTTATTTAATAGGTATTTTCTTCTGCTTATGTGAAAATTTCAGAAATTAATATGGATAGAGGTAAACCAAAGCAGTCATGATCCAACAACAAAAATTGAGTATCAGAAGGGAATACAAAAAACACAAACATCTTTAATCTACTGAAGCCTCAGTACCGTAGGACTACAAAAGTAAATAATTTTGTACTCATTCTGGTAATAAATGTGTTCTTCCAAAACTCTGAAATCAAGTCCTTTCTTCAGAGAGTAAAAATTTGTATCCAAAATTTTATACAAAACCTGGTTGACCACATTCTGTCCCGTGGATACAAAATTTTAAAACTGAGTCTTTCTACAACATATTTTCATCACTGGTTGTGAGGTAATGACTGTAAAAGAATAGTGCACAAATCTCATATCAAATTCTCAATGAGTTAATTAACACACCAGTAGGTTCAAGGAAGCTTCTGACCCAGTATTAGGGTGAGGGAAATTTAGAAAACAGTTTAGTAAACATGAATTAGAAACAGATGAGGTAAGCAGTACAACATTTTAATTTTGTATTCCAGTGCTCTGGGTATAGATTTTTTAAAATCTCTTTTGTTCAATTATTGTTTCATCTGCTTTGAAACAACAGTTACAAGAAGACTGAAATATTTTTTCATGTCCCTGCAACTTCATTTGTAGGTATCTGTGAATAGATCTTCTAAGGTTATGTTTCATAACATTTTCTAAGTGAATCATAGCAGGTATCCCTACATTGCCTACAGCAGCAGCAGCATGGTGAGAAAAATTTTCTGTCTTTTGCCAATGGCAGTTTCATAGCAGCTTCCAGCCTCTGTACATCAGTCTGCTCTACAATAAAGTTATAAATCTTCCGTTTAAAGCTAATCGCAAAACAAAATTGTTATATTGCACTGGCTAGAGATATCCACAAGTGGTAATACAACCCACCATGACATCGCAAGACAACAGTTACCTTAGCAATGTCAATAATGTATACTGATTTTTAATAATCTTTACTTTCAATTTAGATGGCCATTGAACAGGCAGGTAATCCATGATGCTGTGAAATTGAAAATACACCAAAACTGGATAGCAAAGGGGCTGAAACTTTTCATCTTTACATTCCCGCTGCTTTGTTTGAAAGAGGTCAAGAACGTTTTTCTTCTCAGATATGTACTAGTATCTCTGGGATCTGCCAAGTATTCCCATGACTCACACTTTTCAGAGCAGTTGCGGAGCCTACCTGGCGCCAGCCAAGTCCTGTATGGTGTAGGCAAGTCAAGAGCCGGTAAAAACACCAAATTGCATTTATAATTACTACATTTTGATTGCTCAACAAATGCTTCAAACCTTCTGACCTAACACTTCTGCATATGTGCCGTTTATCGATGTTACTGAAAACAAAGCTACATATCAGGCCTTCACAAACCTTTCTATTCTACACAGCAGTCGACCACACTGAAAGTGTTAGCCTCCCTTTTGGCCAGCACCTGAAATTGTTACCAATGCGGTAGGTTGAAGAGGAGAATTTCCGGAGCATTTTCACAAGATCGAGGGCTTTGCTTTTGTTATCTGGATCCACTTCTGCAGTACGTATTTTATTTATTTGTGCTTAACGCAATTACAGCTTATATTGTTTTAAATGGAAAAAAAAAAAATCAGGATTACTAGCTGATTTTTTTGGATACAACTTTGGACTCTACTTGTTCTGATTACATTTTGCAACAATTCATGGAATATTCTATGTACCAATAAGGTCTAGTAATTCTGTTTTTACTGATGTGAGTATAAGCATTGACTAAACAGCTTGAAGGATAATTTGAGATAAAAATTTGATAAATAAATTTGAGATAAACAGCAATAAATGACTATACAGTAATAAATGACTATAGAACCTCTTTTAGTTTGAAACCTTCAAATCTTTATAATTGTTAAAACTAACTGTATTAACTTTGTCTGAGTCTGAAAGCATAAATCTAGGACAAATCAACTTATTACAGTACTTTCATTGACTGAACATGCATGAGATACGATGTGTCTGTAATCAGCGAGCTTCTTAGTTATTGAAGCTGTGCGCGAAGGCCAGCTTTTCCCTCATCTTCATCACACACGTGCTTCTGGAGCTTGGAGAGGAGTGAAGGAAGAAGAGAGGGCTCATGAAAAGTAAAGTAAGTTGGTATGCATTTGGGATGTGGTGACTACGTACCTAACGGTAATTGGGTTTATCCAGGTCCCTTCAGTGTCTCCAACACTGCTTGGGTCTAATATTCAGCTTTGACAATAAAAGTAATATAATAGCAGGTTTTACAATACAAATACCAGTTGAACATAGTAAGCTGGCACTAAATAACAAATTAAAATAATACTGAGTAGACACTGGCACTGGAAGTACATTCAAACACCACAATACAGCTAACCAGGAAAATGAAAGCTCAATTCTAGTATCAATGTATCTTTTCCAAAGCCAAAGGAAACAAAGTCAACCAACGTTATTTTACAAAAGATGTATACAAACACAGTTATCCACCGAAAGGTGTAATGATAGCATAAATCAAGTACAACTTAGGTCACCTGCTTCATTTTTTCCTAAACTAAAATTCATACGTATGTAAAGACATGGGATACTACGACCTATCTATGAAAACACATAATCACTGCAAAGACTTGTCCAAAATTGTTGTAATATCTTCCACAATTGCTACAATACCTTCACACTTCTTTTAATTTCAGGGTTCTACGATTTCCATTAAGAGTCTCCTTTAATCAACCATCACTGCTAACAGTTGTTCAGAGATTTCAGTTAGATGCTTAAAATGCAACTGCCATATTAATCCACCTTATCATGGTTTTGTAAATATTATAAAAGTATCTCCCATGTCAGTTATGATCAGATTATTAGGTGGCTTATGACACTTCACCATAGAGAGCATCACCTACAACTTTTCAAAATCCTTTACATGCAATGCATGTAGGCTGTCAATATTATTGTTGTAAGCAAAAACACATTTTGTGTTTGCAATCCCATCAAGGCAAAATTAAATGCTAAATCAAACAACTCAGTAGCACTTACCTCTTTAGAGGTGAACATACTGAGGCCTAGAGCAAAAGTAATCAATCAGATAATGTCCGCAAATCAGGACACATATTCCAAACTTTTGGAATAGTATATTCCAGTGAATATCATTGCTTATTGTTCCCATCTAAAAGCTGAGCACATTAAAAAATTGCAAAGTTCAATAAAACTAAATTCAATTTTTGCTTGCTGTAACATTATTTGTTACACACAAAGTTGAAACCAGGTGGACTCACAAGGTGGCTAAAGGAGTACAGACTTTTTCACCCATGACAAAATACTGCATGACTCCTAAAACGTACCAAAACTAACTTTTTTATCATTAAAATAGAGAAGTAGAATCAAAAGTGAATCTGAATAGAAATTAGCTGCAAATACTGTGGTTACCGTGAAAGACAAATACAGGAGGCACAAGGCAGATCTAGTCCTAACTCAGAACCATTGAACATTTTAGTTTGAAAGGGACTTCTGGATATCATCTAGTCCAACCCCTGTTCAGGGAAAAACCCACAAGAACAGGTTAGTCAGGGCCTTGTCTAGGTGAGCTTTCAGTATCTCCAAGGTCAGAGAACCCACAACTGCTTTGGGCAATCTGTTCCAGTGTTTAACGACTCTCACAGTGACTTTATTTTTCCTTCTATCTAGATAGAATTTTCCCTGTTGCAACTTGGAACTTTGGCCCCTTGTCTTTTTGCAGTACTCCCCTGAGAAAAGTCAGGCTGTGTCTTCTCTATATCCCCCCTTTAGGTAGCTGAAGACCTCAGCAAAAGCCTCCCTTTGCCTTCTGATCTTAACACTAACAGCCCCAGCTCCCACAGTCTGCCTGCACAGGCCATGTGCTCCAGCCCCCGACCACGTTGATGGCCTCCACTGCACTCGCACCACTACATGCACATCTCTCTCGTACTGGGGAGCCCAAAACTGGACTCAGGACTCCAGATGCAGTCTCATCAGTGCTGAAGATCAGAGGAGGACAAGCAGTTTTCTTGACATGCTGGCTACACACTTGCTATCCCAGTATAAGGCGGCCATTTTCACTACGAGAGCACACTCGTGTTGGTCACTGACGTACCTCAGCTAGTTCTCAGGTTTCCTCTCTGTGAAATCAGTAAAACTCTCAAATAACAAGGTGGAGGTTTAATCCCTGCCTGAAAAAAAAAAATGTTATGTTTCTTTTGACTGGGAAGAGGATGGATTTTGAAAGAAAACATTTCATATAAAGTTCTCTTTATAGTGTAAATTCAGTCAGGTGGTAAATAGACCGAGACGTGTGATCTAGAGGCAGAGGGATTCAAGCAGTGTGGAGATCTTTCTGCTCCCTCTACAACCCAGGACAGGCGCAGCAGAATGATTCTGTTCCTGTGAGACTGGAAAAATTGGTGGTACCTCACTCCATGCAAGCCAGAGTGGTGATTCTTCTCCCTGAGATCCCATCTGCTAAAAGCTAACCTGAGTCTAAAATGACCTGGCTTTGTCTATTCTGGTAAACAAACCAGACCATTTTATTTCTCTGGTCAGGATGCCAAATAGCACAACACAGGTAAAATTGCCTTCTTCCCAAAACCACACCAGGTTAACAATTTGATGCTTGCACAAAACCCTGCTCCAGTAAGTTTAGCAGTACATACGCAGCCATTTAAACTCCGTTTGTGGAATGAATCTAGTCATGCGGAATTGGCACTGTGCTGAGGATGTCAATTCAAATTCATAAATGCTGAAAGCCAAATCGAGATCTGTAAAAACGTCCTTTTCAAGGAGATCTTATAATTACCTCTCACAATTACAGCAGATATATAGAGCCTGATTCCTCTCACAACATGAAATTCAAGCTTTGCAGAGAATCCATATATATTTCCAGTTAAACAATTTATTTGTTATAAACTTTGTGCAGGTCTTCTTGAAAAAAACTAGGCATTGTAGGCAGTAAATCTGATGCAAATTGTAGCATACAGCTGAGCTGCAAATTACAGTTTGTTAAATATGATTACAGAGATATTTTATCTTGTGGAACTCTATTTGGATCTCATAATTGTGAATTCAAAGACTCTCCCTTTTCTTTCACCTTCATCCATCCTTTTTACTTGTAAGATCAAAATGAGCGTTCATATTTAGCACAGAAAGAGCAAGTAAATAAGATCAGTGTACAAGGAATAAAGCATATGTGCCATATGTGCATGTATGCTAACTACAGGCTTCAAAGTTCTTATATGAATTTCTACTATTTCCTTAGGAACAAATATAGGAAGATAGATAGATAGATAAATATATATGAAACTATATAGATAGATAGATAGAAATTTTCTTACAGGAAGAAATCAGAGCTTTCAGTAGCTGAGCTACCTTATTTGCTTATTTCTCTAGGGAGGTTACTGGTCCTTCTATTTTATATGCATCCACTAATAAAACCAATCTAAGTCTATGTTAACTAACTCAGTATAAAAGTTGGGACTTTTTTCCTCCATTTGTCTCTATCACTTGCATTTCACAAATGGAAACCTCTAGCCAGCATGGAGTCTCCAGGCGAATAACAGTAAGCAATCATTCAAAGCGCATTTGTAAAGCCCAGCCTAACTGACATACAAGTCTATATTGTAAACACAAAGCCATGTCTGAAATAGCTCATACAGGCTGTGTAATGCTGACATTGCTGAATTAAACATACTTCCTGTAAAGAGCTATGCTCACAGAAAAAGTATCATCTCCTCTACCACCCTTTTGCTAGTTCAGTAACTAATAAACCACTACCACACATGGGGTCATTACTGGAGCTGCTTATGTAAGTTCTTCAGGGAACTGAAGGGACTCATACACCCTTCTGTCACAGTCACCATCTGAAGTTTGTGAAAAGAAAATGTCAGCATCCAGATAAAATAATTGAAAAAAGATGTCTTCTGACACCTGTATTTAAAACATAAAAGTGTTGCAAATTACTTAAGAGTTCTGAAAAGGACGCATATCTAGGTTCCATTTTAGTAGAGGAGAATAAGAGAATAGAAATGAAAACCACTTTTGCCTCTTGCTCTTCCCTTTCTTTTTCTTCAATTGCCCAAAAATACATGTCATCCACACTCCAATTTGGTATCAAATATCCATTCAAACTTCCTACTCAAGCATTTGCCAGACCTGTTAACCGTGTTTTGATAATTACAGACAGCAGTCATCTATATTTGGATAGTGGTCAACAAATACATTCTTTTCCAAATATGCTGTTCTTCATGCCAGTCCCACTTTCTCTTTTCCTTTCCTCATTAAACAGTTTGAGAATTCACCTGCTTGTTAGAATTTTGAGAGTGCATGCTCAATTAATTACAAATGCTCTATGCTTTCCCTTTATATCCCACGCATGTCTCTAGGGATACATAAGGGCTACAACACATATGATGGTAACCAAAGACCACTCATATCGGGTGAAACCAAAGACCTATCTACCCAGACATCCTGTCTTTGATGATGACCAGTACCAGCAGCCTAAGGAAGATTTATAGAAAAGGAAAATCATATAGTGATACAGTATCAGGATATGTTCCCAGCCTCCTGTAATTTGCATCCCAGAGTTTTCCTGAACCTTGTGCAGTGGTCTTTTATCATCTTTGATGGATTTTTCTTACCTAAACTTTAATTATAATTTTCTGAACCCCTATCAATTTTTGGCACCTACAATGTCCTGTGGCAGTGTATCTGGCAACTTAAGTATGAATTGTGTGAAGCAGCGACTCAATTATTTTTGTTAAATCTACCATCCGTTAGTTTCATTTGATGACCTCTAGTTCTCTTATTAGAAGAATGCTCCCTTCTGACCTTCTCACTCTACTCCCAGTTTTACAGATCTCTGTCTTACCCTTCCTCCCTCACTCTCTCTGCTCCTCAGCCCCAGTGATTTTTTTTCTAGTTAGAAAAGTTCTAATGTTTAATTTTTAATGCACTATTAATTCCCTTTGTTGCCATATTGTTTATGAAGATACTGAAAAACACAGGTCTTGCCACAGACCACCATGAGACTACAGTAGCAATCTTTCCTAACTAGCAAACAAATAAAAAATGGTTAGTCTCCTACATTTTAAACAGGCATTTTCTAAATGACCCATGGCAGCATCATTTCCATGCTGAGGAACCTTGCTAAAAGCTTTTTGAGAATCCAAGCAAGTTTTATCAATTGGATAGCCTTTTCGTGCATATTCATGAATCCTTTTAGAATTTCCATCTACAGAAGCAGTGTTGACTCTTCCCCAGTATATTGTATTCATCTAATGCCCATTAGTATTATTCTTTCTACTTATTTGTGAAGTATAGATCCAGACTTCACAGCCAGTAGTTCTCTGAACACAACTCAAGCAGTTTCTCTCCCAACTCAAGCAGGTTCTAGCCACATTCTTAGTGGCTAATTTAAAACAGGTTTGAGAGGAACAGGATCAGTCCCCTTACTCCAAAGACAGCTGGGAATAGCAGGCACTGATGCAGAACACTTTTATCTTAGCATTCTGCTTGCTAAATGTTATTTACAACCTCCTGTGTTATTTATCATTTTATCTCATTATGTATTGTCTAGAGATGCAATTTTCAAAATGGGGTGGGAACACCTTATTTTAGTGGAATTAGATTTAGCATTTAAAACATTCATATAGCCAATCAAACTTTAATGAACTCTTCTGCAGACACTGTTTATTTTTGGAAAAGTTTTAATAACTTTTCCTGTAATTAAAAATAGCATACAATATCAGAAGCAAGCAGCAATTAAAGGTAATCAAATTTGGGAAATAGTGTAGGAAGTACAAAAAAGATCTGTAGATATTTTGTTAAATGCTTATTATCAGTTGAAGTACTGTTTGCTTCACAAAACAGAACAATGCTTATCATTAAAACACAAGAACATTTCTACTAAGTTCTTTGCCTGATTTTCTTCTTCCATAAATCGTACTGCATGTGAAACAAGTCTTCAAAAAAACAAGGCCTAAAAAAACCTACTACTCAGGGTGCCTTTGAGGATATTTAATTAAAATCTAATCCTGCATTCATTAAGGCTCACATAAATTAAGCTGTCATTCATAAGATTTATGGATTCTCATTTGCATATTGCATACAATTCATCAATTACTCAAGTATGAAAGGAGCACATTTCCCTTGGAGCTGCATGCTACCCTGCCAACATTTGAAATGAGTTTTTTTCAAGACTGTCAGGCATTCACACAAACTTTCTTCCAAATGTCTGCTCCTTGATTAATCTAATTTTCTAGCTATTCCTTACAAGATACAACAACAGCCCTTCTGCAAATTTCTATTATTTCTCCTGTCTTCATCATAAAATCTTCTTGTCTTTTAATAATACTGCATGTCTGACTGATTATTATTTGTTTGCTAATGATATGGCATGAATGTTTTCTTTATATAAATGCATAATGCACACATCAGAGTTAAAATAAAATGATTAGTATTTTCAGGTTTTGTTTTTTCTGTTTAACACTACTAATTTGCTTAGCTGAGCTTAATAAAAAATCTAAGCAATGAGAAAAAATACCAAATTATAAATCTATCACTTAAAACAGCCATCAGTATTAAGTCAGACTATTTCTCTTAGAGTGTAATGGTAATGTGCACATAATTAAACCATTAAAATTTAACATTAAAATACAATTAAGAAGAGACAACAAATGTTTAATGTAAAAAATCAGCTTATTCACAGCCGCTGCAGTGTGTACCTGACTGCACTTCTGAAAGTTGTAGGCAAAGTAGTGATACAGGTAAGTTTGTATTTGTTGCATATAAGACACATTGTGTTAATTCAATTGTCTTCTCTGGGGAGTTAATCTTAATTTCAGTAGCACAACTAGGAAGTAGCAGTCTTTGCTCACCCATTCTCTGGATATCTTCCAATATGCATGTGATCAGGTGCTGAATTTAATGCATAACACTCATTCATGTCTGGGAGTTTCTAAATTAAAATATATGAATGTATCAGCACTGTCTAAAATTACTCTTAAGGCTCTCTCTAAATTTACTGGCTCATTTTATATTGTTAATTACCTAGTAAAAAAGTAGCCAAAAAATACCAAAATAAAGTTGCCATTTTCTCCAAGTAATGTTATGTTTAACAAATAAAAGGATTATAAGCTATGAAACAATAAAAATCCAACATAAAACATTTCTGAACTTCTTAGAGAGTACATGTAACACTTTGCAGTGCTACTTCCCAGACCAAGTTAACAGAATTTTTTTATTTTTTTTTTTCAGTAGAAAAAGTATTGGGGCCTTTAAATACATGTAATATAAACCAAAGAATCTCAGAGCAGATGGTGAGCAAATTAGAAATAAATACTTCAAATATTAGTGATCTAAGGTTTTATTGTTCAAATGTGTTCAGCACCAAGTCTGTCTTAAAAGTCATATGCTGCCTCTTGCCACAGAGGGACTGTTGAACATTTGGACTGGATTACTGAGTGGCAAACAAATATTTTTTTCTCTTCTCTCCTCCCCCAGATCTGTTTAAAAATGAAGAGAGATTTCATTCTAAACATAATTGCTAACATAATCCCATGCGAATAAAGTTAACTAACCCTGGAAAAATAAACAGATGACTAACTTTAATCAGAGAAATGAAGTCATCATTATGCTTCGTTTATAAAATAGATTTCCATTGTCAAAGATAACATAACAGAGGTTCTTTTTGTTATTTTGGTTTGTTTATTTTGAGTTAGCTGTAGACTGTTTAGGTCCATCCCTGAATTACTATCGCATTTATTGTCTGTCTTTTTAACTGTTGCATTCTCAGAGTTTCAAATTTCTCAGCATGAGCTGTCTGCTTAATTCTATCCAAGTAGTGTGTAATGAGAAAAGAATTTTCCCTGTCTACAACAATATAGCTTATTTTATTTCCTGAACCCAAACCACCTGTTCAGTTTTTCTATTTAAAGCTTTGTAAGGCAACCGACTACCTCAGTACGTTTGCACTGAAATGAAAGGCAGTCGGAATGAAGCTGCAACTTCTTTAAAGTCGGTCCAATAAAAAGCACCACCTATGGAGCAGCTTCTCGGCTCCAGGGTCAGATGGGGTTCACTTCATAAAATTCTCAACAGATCTTACAAGTGACTTATTTATGTGCAATTGACTCAAAATATTTCTAAATTTAATTCTGTAAGAGAATTTGAGATAAACAGCAATAAATGACTATACAGTAATAAATTACGATAGAACCTCTTTTAGTTTGAAACTTTCAAATCTTTGTAACTGTTAAAACCAACTGTATTAACTTAGTCTGAGTTTGAAAGCATAAATCTAGGACAAATCAACTTATTACAGTACTTGCATGACTAGCCTACTACAAGCACCAATCTTAGTGATAAGAAATAGCTCATCCGAAAAACTACATTCCAAAAAGATACTAAAGACAAATAAACGTGTCCTGGACCAAACACGACTCCAAACTTAATACTGGACTTTGCCTACCACTATAAAATAGGTATCTTCCAAAATCTCTTTTAATTTTTACATTTTATGTCACCACAGACTGAATGTGGTTTGAATTCAGGGGAATGAGGGCCATGGAATAAAAAGAGAGTTATTTAACATTATGCTGGGATGTTTGTTTTTCAGACTTCCCCCTTTCTCTCTGTCAACATTTTCACTTTGTCATTTAAATGTACACCCCAAAATACAAGCTTTGGTATGATTTTTGGATTGAAGAAAAGCCTCATCAGCCTTTCTTAGATATTTGGGGAAAAGGGA
>NW_009604562.1:0-24932 GCF_000690535.1 Cariama cristata | reverse complement strand
CAGCAGGAACAGAAGATCAGGCTACTTATTTCCGTGATTGCGGCAAAGATTTTTAAAACGTATCAGAAACAGGGTTTATGCATCTGAAGATGTAACAGAGGGGAGGTGCAACTTCTTATAGATGATATGAATCCAGAAAAAGATAAATAAGAAATCTGTAGGAATACTTCTTCAGCGAAAGGGTTATCAAGCACTGGAACAGGCTGCCCAGGGAAGTGGTGGAGTCACCACCCCTGGAAGTATTTAAAAGACGTGTAGTCGTGGAACTGAGGGACACGGTGTAGTGGTGGACTTGGCCATGTCAGGTTTACGGTTGGACTCAAACTTAATGGTCTTTTCCAACCTAAATGATTTTATGATTCTCTGAGTCTATGAGGTTACAAAAAAGGTTTGTAAATAAATAGTTATTTTGCTTCATGTCTCTTCAGCCTATTTAACTGTTAAATTTACCTGCCCCTTTCTCTCTCTCGCTCACTTTTCTGTAAAAATGTGGGAAGCAGGCTGGGGAGGGAAAACATAGCACTAAATATATGGAAAGGAGGAAATTATTACTCTTGAACCACCCAGACAGAGCAACAAAGAAAAACAGATCACCTTTTTATGTTACATATAAAGGCACTAGACGTAGGGTATGTAGGCACTTCGACTGCTAACATAAAAAACGCTTTCCCTTTCTCCATTCCTGTTAATTATTTTCAAATCTGTGTAGATATAACACCACCTTCCTTCCTTTTCATTAGCTCATGAATGTCTGCAAGACAGAAGTTCTGGTCTGATAATACCTGCTGAAGCACAAAACCCCTCCTGTAGATGCCAATCCAGTGCCAGTGAGATTTAAATGCTGGAGCTGGTTCAAACACCTATGAAATTTTCAGATAACATCTTTATTAAAACAAGTTAGGATTGAAAGTGCATTTCATGGGAGTTCCTGTAACCTCACCAAAACATTATAATTTCCTTGCAAAAACTCTACATGCTTTAAATAATTAAAGAGCTGGAATTTGAGAAACAGATTGGACTGCTTGGTTATCAATGCCACACATTGCTTTGCTATTTATTTCTGTTACAATTTACATGTAATCCTAATCTAATCCTCAATTTTCAAAAATTTATACAAAGATAGAAACTTATTCAGAGATTATGTAATCTTGTTTTCCTTTCGAAGGAATCCACTTACACAGGTGCAATTACAGTATATACGAAGTCATTATTCACAGAGTGACCATCTTAACTAAAATTAAAAATACCAGTTGAACACCTCTCCATACACTCACATGAACCAAACATACTTAGAATTGTATATCTCATTAGAACAGCCATTTCATCTGTATTTGTTAATTCTTCTTCCATGCCATTATAGTCAGCTACAAAAAGACACAATTTAAAATAACTCAAGACTCTATTTTTTCCAAGTACTAGATTCTGAATGAAAACCAAATGATGATCCTAAATTCATGGTGATAATAATAAAAAACCCAAACTAAACTTCCTTTGTAGCTTAAAGAGCTCAAGGCTGACTAGATGCATCTTGCATGAGAATAATTTGGGTTTTTAAGGTGTTTTGGGGAAATGCTAAATCATGGGCACCTCCACCTCAGCCACCTTCTCTTTTCTATCTTCACTGGCATTTTTGTGGTCTTTGCACTGCTGGAGCTTTAACTAAATGGAAATTTAACAGGAAATCAAACTACATACTGACATTAATTCTTCATTATATATCACTAAAGATTCACTCAGTATCACTTACTACGTATAAAATGATGGAGTTTCACTGAAAATGGTAGGGAGATTTAAAACAAGAAAGGAGGCAGTGGTAATGAAAGATCATTTTTTAGTAGATAAATGAACTATCCATTTTACAGTTTATGTTGATATACATAAACACAGGCGACTCTGAACTTAGACTTTAGATCAGTGAGCTACTGGGGTAAAGAAAGTTTGCTAATACATAACACTGTCTTTAGAGATGGTTATTTTTGCAAAGAACAAGAAAATTACATTTGATTTGATTCTTTAAAGAGTAATGTCTAATACCAAATTATGTTGTAACTACTACATAGCTACTCAGATATTAATGTATTGCAACTAAATCCCAACTAAATCACACTAAATCTGTTAGTAATAGATTGGATGGAATATCAATTCCTGTCACAATTAGTAAAATCAGTTTCCTTCCAAAAAAGGTTCATTATATTCATTCTTTTTTTCCTGTCAAGCATTAAACTCACCCAAGACCTTATTTGTAACTGCAGTAATGGTAAACTGTATTAAATTCGTAATGAAATGAATGCTGCTGTGTGTCAGTTTATAATACATGGGCACATGGCAGGTGTCATGTTTGTGCACTTATGCAACGTGATACGATAAGAGTTTTCCATGGAAGCATGTTATATGTTTATCATTACTTCTAAAATAACAAGCTTTAAGCAGAGTGCCTGGAAATATTCAAAACAGTCTTGGAAAGGCAAATGACCTCCTCCTCTGTCTTCCTAAAACCACAGCAGTTAAACAGACTGTGGAAAAACTTTGGTACCAATGACTCACATGAGGCACAAGAAGCATAGAGCAATAGTTGTAATCCTTATTACCAAACATGGCAGGTATCAATTCATTTTTGTTCTGAACTTCTGGACAGCTTTCCCTCTTCTGTTACTTCAAACATTCAAAAGTTAGCTTTGGGATATTGATGGCTGCTTGAATTTTAAAATGGTAAGTGAGGCTATGATGATATGCATCATCTGCAGAGAAAATTTGCCAAGTGACAGTCTAACGTAGTACGCTATATATTGCTGAAGGTTTCATCACGCCTACCTATGGAATGTCAACAATTACCACACTCTCTAAGTGGAAGCTGCCTATCTCCAGAGAAATCTTAATAAGCAAAGACAGTAAGAAACATAAGGGGCCCAAGAAGTCCCAAAGAGCATTAAACTGTATCCTCTTAGGCTACAAATATGTTCTACAAAATACAGACATATGAACTATTTAAACCTCTGAATTCCATATGCATGAATCAGAACTGAGCACAGCAACAGCAGACACCGAAAGCAACAGTCCCAAATATTTAAATGAATTTAGTTAGAAGGAATTCAACAAGATCTACAGCACAGTTATTAAACTGAAGTCCCTGTAGGGACTTCAAACATAGCACAACAAACAATGCACAAGAAAAGCAATTTCATAAAAGTAATATCTCGAACATAACACTTTGAAAAAGATGCTCTGAGCAAAAACTAGTACAGAGATTCTTCATTCACAACCTCGAATTTTTCTGTTCGTCTTCGCATCCCCCTCAAAGTCACAGATCTACAGACTTTCCACTACTGGCTTTATTCTCTCAAATATCTTTTCACTCAGATTTAAACCTGTCTCTGTTAAGTCAATCAACTTGCAGAACCACTAATGAGAATGGGTAAAAGGGTCATTTTCAATTCTAGTTTCTGTACTTTTAAAGAATAATGTGACTTAAAGAGCAATTCGTAATTTCCCCAACACTTACAGTTTTGGAAACGGCCAGAATACCATATTACAAAGTAGGACAGGTAGTATCATAGTCAAGATTCACACTACCCATACACATTCAGAGGCAGTGACACACACAGATGAATGACTTCAGCCAAAGGAAACCACTGAGCAGAACTCAGCAAAAGCATTCAACACCACCACACCTCAGGCCTGTGAACTTTTATGACTTGGTTGCTATGTATGCTATCTTTTGCTTTTTTTGTTTTTTTTTGTTTGCTTGTCTCTGAACTTAAAGCACTCAAAGCCATACTTACACCATGTTTTTTATGAATTCATAGAGTATTACAAGGGAGCAAGTAGGGTCAAACTCTAATTCTTCCCACGAGCTGTACAGAGAGGAAGAACACTTGCAGACAACAGGAAAGGTTACGTCTTTGACTTACTCCGCCACAAAATAGATTTACTTAAAGGGAAGCATTAGCGGTGGCACTGTCTGAGATGTTAAGACTTTGATCATCCCTGGCTGAGGCAACTTAAGGTCTTAACAGTTTTCAAGCTCCTTCAACCTTATGACATAGTCTTCCTTTCTTCTAGCAGAGCTTAGAAAAGGGAACATATAGCCATTTCTATGTTTACACATACAATTTCTACTTTCACTGGTTATTTAAGTTATTCTTACAACCAATAGGGTTTTGACCCTCAGGTTACTCCTGAAGTGGTGTTGCTGACTACTGCCCCAAGCCTGGAGAGTATTTCAAAGCTGTAGCGAGCCCCTTGGTGAAAAGCAAGTATATCTGTTTCACTGATCGCAGAAATTTCATCAATATAGCTCATGTAAAACTGGTGATCTTTGTCTAAGATAATTCACCATGAAATAAAATTTCCAGTTACCTACTGAAACACTAGTACTTCTGCAAAAACAACTGTTCTTCAGATAATACTTTTCTAAATGAATTGTTCTGAATGAATGAAAGAATGACTACAATTTCAGATAATGAAATGAGGAAGGAACAGGTTTTGTGTTTGAGAGTCAGAAGGAGACATGGCAATAAAAACTGCTTAAATCAAAATATGCTGGAAAACTATCTATTAGTTGAACCATTAACACATAAAAACCTGCTGAATGCTTCAGAAAAAGTTTTTGTTTTTCAAAGTGAAGACTAGCTATTTTGATAGTGGTTTAGAATACACAGACAACATGTATGGATAATGCTTCAAATATTATTAAAAAGTCTGACTTCACATTTTCAACATACAGAAAAAAGTGTGCATGCTTTTTAATATAGTATACAGTCCATTCACAGATAGGTCAATAAAATGATCTCTCATCTTCCCTATGGGTAGACACTTAACATGTAGACGTTGCCATTTGAGTTTGTCACTCTATGATCTTTTTGTAATTCATGTTGAGCAATAAGCACTGCTATATCACAATTCACTTGACTTATTTTCTATGCCTACCTGAGGATGGTATTAATGGCTCTGTAGAATTTCTCTCCACTGACTACATGTGGAGTCTAGATGACGAGCTCAGATGTACATGTTTACACTGTATGCTACAGAGACTACGCAAGCTCAGTATCACCCTTGCTCTCTAAAAATTGAATTCACTGATTGTACTTTAGTCTAAAGTCAAGGGGGAGCCTGCAGTGGTGGAATCTGTACTCTGAGCTGCTTTGCCTCACACAGAGTGGCCTCTCAGTCTTAAAAATTACTAATTCCTCTTCTGAGGTGGTAAAGTTCCTGGAGTAAGTATCATTCCATTATGTATTTCCTTTAAACCAGCTTTGAATCTCTTCCAGCTTAAATGAAGGAGATGGGGGGAAAAAACTGCTGCATCTTAAATTAAACCAAATTTAACTTTTTTTTTTTAAATCGACCTCCAGCTTTTCAGAAGGGCAACAATATCAATTTATATACAATGAGTATAAATAGCTCCAGGAGAATTCAATTAAACATACAGAGAATACAATAAAAAGGTAAGCAAGTTTATCAGTATGTTTAAAATTATCTGCATCTCTTTGAATCACTTGCACACTAGGAAAATATATAACCTTCATCTCAAAAGCCTGGTGTATCTTTGCATCTCACTCAGAGAAAATAAGGCAGACACTGTTCTATTTTTCACACATCTCTGTCAGCAGGTCCCGCTCTTGGGAAGTTTAACATCATCTATGCTTCTGTCAGACATGATCAGTTATGCACAGATGTAGACACGCACTCTTCTTTCTCTTGTGATTTTTTTTCTTTATTTCATGGTTTTTTGACTTGCAGTCATGAAATGTGATACAGAAAAAAGTTTTTAATATATATTGATTTTGGACCTTATTATATGAAAATTATCTCTATTTTCAGATAATTTTCATATATTTTCATATTTTTCACAAATTATCATAATTCAGTGTATGTTAAACTAATAATTTACAAAGTAATGTGAGTAAGAGATAAACAAGACAGTTGCTGTACACAGATACAGTAACAAACACAAAACAGCTTGTAACATGGGACAACTGATGGAATATCACATCTTAGAACTCGTTTACAGGCCTGAAAAACTTCAAATCATTTTGAAAAAATTTCTCAGACAAAAAAACAGGAAAAAATCAAATGGTTTCTAGGAGCACTTGAAAGGGTGAAGCTAATGTCAAATTTTGAAGTCTCAGACTTCAAAATGTAGAAATTCAAAATATACTTCAAAATATGTAGAGCTTCCAGCTAACATAACTGCAGAAATTTCAGGGTTGAGTTAGTTCACCAAATGTTATTCTAATTGTGTTTTTTACAGATTCCAGTAAATAAATAAAATTCCATTTGGCTAAACTTGGTTTACTTTTGACCCAACAAAAAAGATCTACAAAACACTGAATAAGAATTGGAACTAGACATTCTTAAGCACAGAAGGTCATTTCAGTACTTAAAATGTACTCTCTGTAAAAATACACAATACAGACACAAATTAATTTAAAAAAAAAATCAAAAATCTTCCAGTAAACAAAACTACAATTTCCACTGTATAATTCCCATACCAAAACACAAGGATAGGTTTTTTTAAGCTAGATCTCCAGTCACTCTAAGGCTGTCTGAGGACAGACTGACTTAGAAATTGTCTATTAATCTCTGTATTATCCTGTGTCACGAATTCTCTTGACTTCTTATTTGAAGTCCCACCAGTGTGCATTCAGCCCTTCACCTTTTTTAAGTAGATCCACTCCTTATTAGCCAACATGCTAGGCCAGGCTCTTTCTAGTAATGACTAGCCCTGCCTGCCTATGAAACATGTAAAGCTCTGTCATTTTTCCTAGTTTCTTAAAAACTACTGACTTCCATCAATGTTCCTGTTCATAAGTACTGAAATAATTTGCAATATCCCTTAACAAGTATTAAACAGTAACCATGCTATATAACTTAACTGAAAATATTGAGTCTGCATAAAAGAATGCATATAACGTCAAAATCATGGCCATAGTCGATAAAAATAAATTGAGTGCACATACGACAAAGGTGAAAAAACAGTAATTATTTTTCAAAATTATCTGTTTTTAAAAATTATGCCTTCCTACACTGTCAGATCTGAAAGGTCAGCTTGCATTGTAATAAGTATTGAAAAGATATGTATTCAGCAGTAAAATACAAATATATTCATTTTAAAGGTAAGTAAACAAAGAATGAAAAGTATCATCTTCTTGGAAAGAGGAAATATCAGAGTGGAGAGAAACTAATAGCAGAGTTCATCACGAATCAGTTTTTGGATCAGTCTTGTTTAATAATTTAACTAATGTCCAACACAGATGCTGATGACACAAAGTTGGAAGAGGATTGAGCACCACACTGAAAGAACTGGATGGTCTTGAGGAAAGATGATGAATTTTAATGGAGCAAAGTGCAAGGTCACTCACTCAGGGATCATAAATAAGTGTAGCTGCCGTAAGCCAAGAACTCATAAGCTGGGACTAACCAAGAAGAAATATCTGGGTTTATTAGCTGATCCCTGAATGATTACGAACCACCAATGTGACACAGCAATGAAACAGACAAATACCATTCTTGAATATATCAAGCTATATACTTCTGGTAGATCAGAAACTATGACTGACATATAAGGCATCAGTGGGATATTTGGCCTGTATAACCTTAGTCAACCGCAAAAAAACAGATTCAGGGAGAAATAGGTCTAGAGAAGGACCACAAGCATGATCTGAGAATGAGGAGGCTTCCAAGACAAGGCTGAAAGAGCTTGACTTTTCTAGTATTGGAAAATCAAAGGCTGTGGTGGGATATAATTCTTCTCTTTCACAACCACAGCAAAAGTCTGATGGATTTACAAGGAAAGATTCAGACACAGAAGGAAACTCCAGACTGCTCCAAGTCACAGTGTTGTGAAGCAGCGGAACAGTAAAAACTACTGACCCAATCAGTTCTCTGCCAGCTCTCACAAAGTTATTGGTGCTACTGGCCAGGAAGAGAAAAAAAAAAAAATTAAAAGGAACTTTAACCTGTAGATTTGTCAAAAATTAAATTGGTTGAGGAAGGGCTACACTGCAGAGTTCCCACAGTATGAGCGATTAAGGAAGCACCAGGAAAGGTCTCACTGGTGATATACCTGAGTGCTAGGTACGGTACAGTGTAACCCTGACTAAGTTGTTCTGAAGAAGTCAAAAATGAAGACTCAAAAAGAACTGGACACATCAGTATTTCTTTTTTTATTATTTACCTATCCGTTATCTGATGGGGTTTTATGCTATGCCTACCAAAATGGTCTGTGAATAATTTCTTACTTTAGAAGACACAGTAGTTCAACTAAAAGACATTTTTAGAAAGCATGTATAAAGAAGAGCTACTAATGAGATGTGCTGATTGCAAGGCTTATTTCCAGTATTGCAAAACTAGGACAAGCAGTCCAGATATTATACCTCAATTTAATATCACCCACTACGATAAACTAGAGAAAAGTCTTACTTTCATGTGCATTCTACAATACACAATTGCTTCAAAACTCCATAATATGAGAGAAATCTGTTGAAAATGCCTTTTCTTAAAAAAAAAAAAAAAGTTTGGATATTAAAGTATTCGGAAAGAAACTAAAATTAGAAATAATTATAAGAAATATCAAAAGTCCTTGATTCTAAATAGTTTCAAGCCTAAAAATTACAAAGCACTACTTCTTTCAGTCATATGATTTCATGTTAGAAAATTGTATTTTTGCTTAAATTCTAACATAGTTTCATAAATGTATATTTGATAGGTGACATCATCACATCGTAAATACTTCAGAAAACTGTAAGACACTAAACCTTTAAAATGTCAACAGTTTAAGGAATCATAGCTTTGCACCAGTGATCCAAAGAGCATACATCACTGCAACTTCTCCCTGGGTTTCTTTGCCTTTTACTGGTAGAAAATACTTTTCCCAACATCAACTTTTTAAAATAAATACCTGTGAAATCCTTTAGAAGTACATAATGTTGTAAATTGCGGTGAGTAATGTTGAACTAATAATAATGTGTTTTATTTACTTAGTCTTCTGTTTTAAACAAAGAGATACAGATTAAATGCTGATTTTAGAAGACTTTGCTGTTAACTTCAGAGTTCCAGTCAAAATCTAACTGAAGGTCCCATAATTGCTTAAATAGCAGCTACTTTTACAATTGTCCTTAATTAGGTCCCAATTTAGCAAATCACTTGGCCATATGCTGAGGCCCCACTGGATTTAAGAATGTGCACAGAGTTGTGCATATGCATCAGAGCTTAGCTGAATTGGGCTTTAACATTAGACATTTTTTAATTATTTTTAATTTCTGGAACTGCTGTAGCCCTTCGAATTTTCTTATGTTTCTCCTGATGAAATCTTGGGGATTTCAGCTACAATTGCTTCTGACTATTACACACAGGCAACTAATTATTTTAAATAAGAAGTTTATTTCTAAATGCCAAGGTTTGACCTGAGACTGAAAGAGGAATTGTAGAAAAATTTAAAAAAGAAAGGAAATCAACTGAAAGGCAGATGGAACTAAACCTAGTGCCACCAAACACTTTCAAATAAGATGGGCAGCTCCTTCAATCAATAGGAAATCTCCAAGAGACTGGACAGACTCTGAATACCTTAGAAAACTAAATAACTGAAATTGTTCCGGTTACCAACCAGATTTTATTTACTACTTCAACTTTTCAAGTAATTTTTCTTCCCTACAAAACTCTGACATTTATGGAGCAGAAACTGTGAAACTTTCACATGGCATAGGAAAGGTTTTTTCCCACAGAGCATGTTCACTTCTCCCTTCTGTGCAACTGCAATTCCATATATATTTGTCTAGCGACACTTAGCCTCTGTGCTGAGACAAGAATTGTCCTTTGGGTCTTGTGGAGCCTGCAGCAACAGGTCTCTCTCATCTGGACATCTCATCTTGGCAATATCAACAATCCCTGCCTTCAAAGACCATAATCCAAAACCAGTACAGTAAACTACAGTAAGAAAAAAATCTATTTGGGGTCTCTCTGTTCACCCCTGGGCTCTAAATGACTCACTATGCACTCAGTTCATGTTTGCAAGTTTACTTAGGCAAGCATGGGTGGAAAAAATTTAGTTTTCATATGAAAAACCCCTTCCATAACCCATGCCATTGAGAAACAGCACTGTCTAATCCATATTGTGGCATTTATGAGTCAATAGAGAGAGCAGATAACAAGGCCTTATGCAGTTCTGAGTATCCCACGTTTAAAGCAGCATGCTGGAACTACAGAAGATACAAAAAACAGCAACCAGGATTCACAGACACCCGAATGAGGACAGACAAGATGTCATAAAATCATGAATAAGGTGGAAAGGATTACAAGGGAACTAACTTATTCTTTCATAATTTTTCACATGAAATTGAAAGTACCTATTGAAAACATCAGGCAACAAGTTTGGAACAAATTAAGGAAATATTTTTTTCAGCAACACCCATGGAAGTCAATGCCAGAGGATGCTTTGACAGTCAAATTCTAATTCTGCTCAGAAAGAGATCAGACTATTTAAATCCAGCTAAGAAAGAGATTCAAGATACAATTCAGGCCTGGAAATTTGTAAATCACTGACTGCTTATATACAGTGTGTGCAAACATGGAAGGATCTGTATCCTAAACAGACTCTACCGGCAAATACTGCAGAAAGGATTAGATAAATCTCTGTCCTTCCTTTTACGAGATGATAATGGAAGACAGGAAGGAGCTGCTCTGGCAAAAACTTGGGTTGTCCAATCCAAAAATGCTTAATTTCCACCCAACAGAAATACTGGCTTTTTAATTCAGAAAGTTTTCTCTGTGACTACATGAAGCAATATAAGGACATAGGGAAGCAGATTTACTAAGTTTACTAGGCATGCATGTTTCTAGATTTAGCTTGCACAAGGTTAATCTGTACGATTCCATAGTTTAATTTTATATTATCATCTGTTAATTTGATGAATGAGTTAAAGGTTTATTATTAACATTTTTAAGCAGAAACTCTCATTCAGCTCTATGTACTTCCTACATCTTCAAACGAAGATGAAGAAACACTGTTAAACAAACAATTCTTTTATTTTTTTCCACATAAAATTTAAATGTACTGGTGCAGCCTACTCTAAAACCAACACTAGTATTTTAAAGCAGGATATCAAAAATCATATGATGGTACATACAATGGCACAAAACTAAAAACTCCTGATACTTTGGCTTATATAAACAGGGAATTACCTCCATCAAAAGCAGACAGGAAGAAAACAGTCCTTGTTACTGTATCACATGGAAATGTGACTTTTATTCACCAGCATTACAATATACTAAAATGGTCTAAACGTATGTATATAGAATAATAATGTGTAGAAAAATTAAAGTGTTTACTTATTAATGGGAAGTAAACTGAGTTATTATTTATATCTGTTGAAATTTAAAAATAATACCTTAAAAATAAAATAATCCAAAACCCTTTCTTGATACATCCATGTACTTCGGAGACTGACAAGAGACCATAATAACACCAGCTGTCATATTCTATTACCTAAATATGCATTTCTGAAATTATTAAATGTTACATTATCTAGTTTCAGCATCATTGTGTTCCAGTATGTCATACACACTAGCTCCTTGCAAAAACTGTTTGTGTGGAAATGTTGCATCATAAAAAACAAAGTCACATCTATGGTTCTAAAATATCTCTGTCTTTTCAAGACAGACTTGCCACTCGTGTTCTAAAAAAGGGCTCAAAATATCTTTCATTGAACTTCCAGAACTGTAATGACAGTAATCATGTCATTGCCAATATTCACAGAGGGTAAAGGAGAGTAGTACTGGATCAAATTAATTTGTGCTGTTTCCTTGCTCAAAAAAAATTAAAAAAAGAGGGGAAAAAAGAAAAAAAAAAGACAAAAAAAAAAAACATTTTAGAAAGATAAAAAAAAAGATATAAAAAGATACAATAGAGAGCTTTTTCCATAAAGTTAATTACAGAAGAATATCTTTTTCTTTCAAGAAGAGACATTTCACTGCAAAGCTGTAACTGTTCGTGTATCATATTGGATTTTTGAAAATGGGAGACACTTATGCCTAGATCCTAAAGAGATATTTTCAAATGCAAAACACAGCTGATCCTCTTCCAGAGCAGTGATAGATATTTTCATTGATCATAACAATACACTCATTCAATTAATTTTTCTTCTGTTGCATGCTAAGCCAACCGCTTACTTCACTGACATCAGGATTGGCATAATTACTAAAAAAACATATGGATAGATTTTTGGGGTTTTTTGTTTTACAAAATGTAAGGCATCCAAAATTGAGCTGGGGGGAAATAAAAGAAACACACTTTCAGAAAAACAAAGCAAGTATTTCACTTTGACTTTCATAAATGCTTGTCTATGTCAGTTGTATCTATACTGGCAATCAAGATTAGACCACAAAATAGCATAATGGACATGGATTTTATTACTTTAATTTGATCATAGATCCAATAATGAAGGAAAGGCAGATAAAATTGACTAACTTAATATTTATGGGAACTTGAACTACTGAAGAGATTAGTACTTTTACCCAGTTAAGCTTCCAACTGTCAGCTGTCATTACAGGACCTGCCAAAAAAAGCAAATGATACCAATGTTGAACTTGTAACATGAGTGCTGGACCCTTTTAGTGAGAAACAAAACATGCAAGTTCAACCAGGAAAATGCATTGCTTCCTGGCTTTACATTAAGGACAAATCAATGTCCTGGTCCAGCCACAATAAATTACTTTTTGCCAGGACAGATCAACTTGGTTTTCCCTACATGAAGTGTCATTGGAAGGCACTGACAAACATCAGTGGAAAGCCAAAAGTCTCGGTCAGGTAAGACTTTTGAAAGGATCCCAAACCATACAAAATTTGGGCACTCTCCACCTCCCTTACAAATCATACCCCAAAAAAACATGGTTCTATCAACTTAGTAATATTGGCAACATTCACAGTCATCAGACAAAGGGAAAATCTCTCTAGTGATAAAGCAATCATAAAAACAACAGACTGATTGCAGTAGCTTTGAGGTTCAACATCAGTCCACTGCTACTACTGATAACTGGGATGTCCACAGCACTACCATTTTGAAACCACATCTTCTATTTCTAGTGGAAATGCACAATTGTGGTCATTTTCAGCCAACAAGGACTTAGAATTTCAGCTGATGAAGCAGTCCGTGATTCTCAACAAATAAACAGATAATGAATACAGAAGGTTAGCACAAGACTAGTAGCCATCTGAGAATAAATACTGATGCTTATATGTATGACTTTAAAAAAAATGCCCCAAACTGGACATTTGGTTCCAATAAAGAACTGGCAGACAAGGAAAAATCTGCAGCCAGTTTTTCAGCGCATGAAGACCTGTATAATACAATGCTATAATTTTGTGCTTGTTGAATGATATTTTCTTCAGCTAATAAAAAGGAGCCCCAGCATAAACAAAACTGTATGCATTGCTCCTGTCAATGAAAGCTCCAGAAGATTACAGATGCTTTCTCAGGGACAGAGTAACCTTCCCCTATGCTGAGAAAAATCCTATGCATGAGAAAACAGGTCAGTGTACAGGATTCTGCAACTGAAGCGCTTCTCCAATGTGGTAAGAACATGTTTCAAGCATACACCGAGTACACACATGTGTATGCATACATACACATATATATAGATGTGTGTGTGTGTGTGTGTATGTGCACACACTCACACACCACTTACCGAAAGACTTAAGTTCATGGTGATGAAGTAATTTAATATGCAACCTCATATACTGCAAAAATTATCATACGACAGAATCTTTAGAAATTTTATTCTATATAGCATTAGAAAGCAGTCTACAAGATACCTTTTCCCAAATGACTACATGTCTCTAGAGTATAACAGGTCTGAGAAAACAATTTGGGAGCACTTATATGATGAATGCTCATGAAAAAGTTTCCGTTTCAGTGTTTCATGAATTCTAGTTATGAGCCTAGTGAGAAATATTTAGTATACTTCTACTTAGATCAGACCGAGGACCAGGAGGCACACTCATACTCTAACCAGCCATCTTCTGAAGCATTTTTCCTTCCTCCCTTTCAATCTGGATTACAGCTTTTGGATTCATTACTCTGTTTTCACATAATCTTGCACAACACACAATCCTAAAGTAAAGCATCTAGTGAATCAGTCTTGGTAAGTCTGTAGATCTACTACAGTCATTTCCATGTGACTGGCTGTCACCATCCCATACACCACAAAAAATAGTCTGAAACCTTAAAACATGCTTGCTGTCTCCCTAGGCTCTTCTGCTTCAAATTGGATGAATACATAACGACTCTGAAGAGATCATCTCTCCTTGGGCTGTGAGCTGGTGGTGGGTCTGGAAAACACCCATGCTAAAGCATATTCTTTACTGATGGGTATCAAAGGGATGGGGCATGGCTTCTTTATGTGCACCAATACAGAAGTCTTGAATTGTTGTATCACATCACAGCATCATGCAATTGTTTCCAGAAGTTTGTAACTCATCTCTATGTTCCTTGTCTTTTGATAAGCCAGTTTTATGAAACAAAATGCTGTAAAACCTGACAATGGTCAGGAGGTTAGCTCAAATGTTTTCTTGTGATTAATCCAATATTGTATTTGTGTAAAGCTGCTTTTGGGGGAATGGTTGAAATTAGTTTTGGTAGGAGGAAACCATAAAATGACCATAAAATTGTAAGCACTTATTCTGGGGTAAACTTTGTGTGATTTATACCAAATCCCACCTCTGACATGAGAAATTAGAAAAGAAACTCCAGTTTCTCTGTGAGTCTCTATGACTTTTCTGTGGAAGTCAGCAGATTGGAGTAAAATAAAAAGTTGAAGTAAAATTAACAGGAAACATTACATGTGTACCTTTTGGAAGCTACTTATTTCTGCTTCCAGAATGGAGGGGGGGAGTGGGGTCAGGCTGGTTATAATGTTAATGAGTAAACAGGATAACTTAATGACTGTTAGAAGAACTTCACAGGCACTCTGTGAGGCCTCAGTATGCGTCTTAGTCTAATTTTGGCAATGATAAAGCGATGGCAGCCTCTTGGTGCCTCTCAGAACAGAATTTGATGCCACTGGGCTATGAAGCTGGACTCAGTCGAGTCTCCATCAACAGCCTTTTCCATATCACCTAACACTTGAATTAAATCCTCAGCACAGTTTCCATCCACATGCCTCAAGCAGAGCCAGTAAGAAGCTTAAAATATTTCATAGGGCCTTGCATAAGGCAATCTCAAATACTCATTTAATACAGCCTTTTTTTTATTTCTTTCTTGTCCTCCACCTTCTGTTTCCCTCCATTTTAATCCTATTCACTTTTAAAGCACATCTTGTTTGAAGAAAAACATTCATTGTATGAGTAGACAAACTCAGTTAAAAAGACAGAAAAATAAGTTTTCTATTGTTTTCAATTGTTGAGCTTTTTGTTTTGCATTAATGGTCAAATAAATCAAAAGATGACACTGTACAATGTAAAAGTACAATCATGAATAGCTGTTTACACGGATTTTAAATATTTTGTTAATGTGCAGTGTGCAAATAACCAAGATATGAAGAGAAGTTCTGATTTACATTGTGCAAGAATGAGGTTCATACACTATTTATCCTCTGTTTATTTTTACTAATCCGAATTATTACAATAAAAGAATAGCAATATGTGGTCACATAATTAGCTCTTACAATAATTATAAGGGGAAAAAAGCCCTCACTGAGGCAAACATGCATTTCTGTGCAATTTAAACAGGAAGTCCTCGATGATTAACATTAATTGAGAAAACGCTTTTCTAGGAAAAAAAAAAAAAATCCTGTGTGAAACATTAAACAAACTTATCTGATATTTATGGTTTTTTCTTTAATAATTAATGAAATGTAAATAGTCAAGGGAGTCTAGAGTTTCGCTTTGTAACTAGCTACTATTATAAATGGCAGTCAGATGTTTACAGAATACCCAGAACCCTTTTGTGTGGAAGGAGGTTACAAATCTGCCCCTTTTCCCTGTTCAAAGTCAAAAATAATGGTGCCTGATCCCCAGAGCATTCATTGCAAGAACTGTTTGCATATTCAGTTATTGTTTCTGCTGCGTCAGTCATCTGCTGAAGTTCACTCTAATGTGGCCCTGATCAATTCTGCCAGCTGTGCTTAAGTGCTGTTTACTATAATAACATCACACTGCATTCTTATTTGGCAACAACAGCTATGACAGCACCTAAATGCATTGAGAAGCCAAGATTTTATCATGTACACAGATCAAATTGGAATTGTTTATGGAGGCTAGTGTTGTTCTATTTCTGTCCTTTCTAGTGAATACCAATACCACAATAATGGCTTTGCCAAAAGCATTACTACCCTGCCCCTTCTAATAAGCAAAGGTCTTGCTGATCTCAATACTCTATAGGACATGGAAATTATTTCATTATGGCAGCATACACTTTTTCACTGGATAAAAGAGAGAACTTAGAAGATGGGTAGATTAGCTAGAGAGATATGAAATGGTATCACTCAAGGAAGTACAGAAATATTTTGTTAATGTACCAATAAATTTGGTAAGATTCAACAAATAATGTAATTATCTGGTGTTTAAAGGGAAAGGAAAGAAAAAAATAAACCAGAGTAATTAAATAACAACAGAAACACTCGGTGTGGCACAAAGGTCTCCAAACACATTTGCAACATTTCAAAGTAGTTTCACATATTTTTCCCAATATGCCCAACAGTTCGCTTGGCCATATGTTAAGTAAATCAAATGTCTTCAATATACAGGCATGGTGAAAAAGCCATAAAGAATGAACCTGATCCTCCTTCTCCTGAAACCAGTTATAAATACAGCAATAGAATCTTGTCCTGGGAGTTATTTTTTACACTGTGATAACACCCCACAGTATGCTAGATGTTTTCCAAACACAGATGAAGACACATTTCCGGACAGCGTACATATAAAAAGACAATGACAGATGAAGCAGGGGAGGGGGAAAAAAGAATAAGATATCCACAAGAAGGTTGTAATATGGAGAAGCATAGGTCTTATTAGCCTCGCTATTTTTATTTTGAGGGAGAGGGGTTTTTCCATTATCTTTGAGGTTTATAATGCTGAGCTCCTGCCAGTTTATCCTCCTGTGGTTCAGTCTTTCTTTTTCCTTCCCTCATCAGCTTCCAGGTGCTGCTGACCTGTCCTTTCTTTCCCACTTCACTTTCCCATAAAGACAAGTCTTCACACAGACCACTGAAATTAAGAGGGGGGTTCTGGGGAACCATAAACATACACTCATAGGACCAAAGTAAAGGGAACTTCACAAGAGCAACACTGGGCTTTGAAGAGCATCCTGGAAAAGGTCTTCAGTAGGCATGGTGAGGTGTGAAGATACTTCTGGGAGATAGTCCTTGAAAACTAAAAAGACGGGAGATGGTAGGATGAAAGATATCTAGAAATATGGAGCCAATGACAGTTAGGTAGGACCTTGAAAGAAATTTCAAAAAAGATCAGCTTGATATATTGGAGAAGGTGAGGTTCAAAGAGAAGACAAGCATGGCCATATCTGGCAGCCACATTCTGAAAAGCCTGAAACATGTCACAGAGCAGACTTCTTGCAAGCACTTTTCTACACTGCAGCAAAAATTCCCTCAACTATATGGAAGTGACTAGAAATGTTGACTGTGTGCTGCCCCAAGAAAACAGATGGAGCAAAGCAAAGAAGTCTCTTCTAAAGAATTCACCTTGCTACAGCATTTGGCTGAGTAGTGCATGAGGGGTGTTCTGGGCAAGGTACAAGAAGCAGAGGGAGGGGCAGAGAAGTGACACAGATTGCACAACCCAAAAAAAGTTTTCAAAAGAAAACACACCACTAAGTAATACTGATTAAAAGAGGTGCTACAAAAGCATTAAGAAGTTAAACATTTCTCTCCCCAGTGGCTCCACAGAAGAGAAATCAAGAGAATATAATAAAGTCTTACGGGGAAAGTAATACAAAAGTTCACAGAAGCTCAAATGGTGATTCTTCCAACTCTACAACCATCGATGCAGCTGAGCTGTTTGAATCAACAAAGCCACATATGAAAGTCACATAATCTGAAGTGTCACCCAGCCATAGATGACCTGCCTGAAGAGTGTACTTTCAGACCTAAATTTCACCTCCTTTGAGGGATTTAAGGTAAATTTTTGTTTTGATTCGCAAACCTAAAGAATCATTTGCTTAATGGGGAAAAAGGAAGCAAATAACTTAGTAAGTAATAGCGATGTGCTTTCAATTCTATGCCTTCCGTTAACTTCTGTCAAGTTATTGGACTTCTTAGGAATATTACAGACAACATGGATAAATCTTAATATGCGTTCATGTCGTACATCCTAACAGCACAGAAGGCTCCTTCTGGGTAACTGTAGAGCATGCTGTGGCTGTGTATTAAAAAGTACTGCACATTTGGCTATTATAGATCTATAATACAGTCAGTTTTGCACCAATATCAAAACACGTTATAAATTCTTATTAAAATATGAAAGCAACAATGCCTATTTAAATTCCAGTAACACTAACATAATTTTATAGCTCTAGGAACTGCAACATTGACAAAGCTATCCTAATTTTTCTTTCTTAAAATGTTTGAATATAAAGAATGAACACATTTCATGTAGTTATGAAGAATTTTGTGACCAATTCAGAAAGCTGACGAGCATTCCCATTTCCCAGTGCAGCTGACTGAAGTCAGGAGCCCTCAGAGAGTCACAAGATGTCCTTAGCACCTTACAAGATAAAGTCAACCTGTAATTTCTATGCTTTTTCTTCATTCCCTTCGTAACTTTTAAAATCAGCAAGTGTCGATTTAATTGCTTTTCTGCTAATCTCTTATACACTAAATTTAAATTGGGGGTGATTATTTACAGTGTATGTATAAACTACAAAGTAAGGGGGTTGTAGCTGCAGAGCAGACCTTTACTTTAGCTGGGTTAAATCGTTAGATTGTTGCTTATACATATAAATAAATCGCTCTTTCATCATGGCCTTACAGAAAACATGACATCCTTCTAAATTCATCATCAGGTTGCCAGGCAGACTCCAAAACAAAAATAATTCATTCAAACTGTTTAATCTACTCAGTGCAGATTGACAGTATCTTTATATATTTTTGAAAGCTCTTTTAACATTAGCTGATACTTTAGTGTGGGAAGAAACTAAAAGCTTTCTACATATAAAAGTTCATCGTTTACCTTCTCACAGCTATCAGATAAAAGCATAAGGGCAATGAAGCCACAGCTCTCAGATATATTACTCCCAAAGGACAGAACCCAAATGCATCAGCATCAGTAAAGGCAGCAGGTGTGAGCTTTGACTAAAGAACAAATGTTATACAAGAGAAAGACGCCTGAGAAGAGGTAACCAAGCCTATTAATGTTCCTGTGCCTGCAAGAGGAGGGTTCTGCACCTCCAAAGAAGTGAAACGGCTCTCACTAGAGGTAAATAAATAAATAAGCGAGACTATGACTTCAGATGTTTTAGTGAACTTTCTTATGAATGGATGGCAACACACAATGACAGAACTCCCTCAATTCTGCTTTTCAATAACTCCAAGGCACTAGGGATGTGACAGCATGATGAATACCACAACAGACAGCTCCAATATGGTACCATTTTACCAGATCAATATCTCACTGCAATATAAGAAAAAAAGAAGCTGATATTAGTCTACACAGTGTATTACAGATGAGGTACATTTCTTCTTACTGCACTCATGCTGAACCAAAGCAATAATTCATAGATGCCTTTAAAAGGTTTGCACATTACTAGCACATGCAAAAAAAAGGCTAATCTTGGCTTCAACATCTGTTTGAACATGCAATAGCTTAAAGCAGTAAGTAAGTAGGATTCTATGTATGTATCTATTAATCTACCTATGTGTACCACAAACACAATGATAAACATATCTGGAGACAGAGAAGTAA
Organism: Cariama cristata; assembly: GCF_000690535.1. Taxonomy (NCBI): domain Eukaryota; kingdom Metazoa; phylum Chordata; class Aves; order Cariamiformes; family Cariamidae; genus Cariama; species Cariama cristata. The sequence goes on along the minus strand of NW_009604562.1, from coordinate 5,026 downwards.
GGGGATTTATGTATGCTGCGCGGTTCCTTCAGGAACAGCTCTCTTCAGGAACAGATTACTTTACATATTAATCAAACATTTCTTAGCAAGTCAGTGTGTCCCTTCTCGCCCCTTTTTCTATGAAGACATGGGAACATTTCTAACTGAAGCTACAGCAGGTACCATTTTAAAAGTCTTCATTTGCCAACAGCAATCACAGGTTTGGTTTTTTTTCCCCTGTACTTCAAATAGGAAATGAGTGGGAGATCTCAGTTACTGCTGTGTGATAAGTGCTTGCAAATTTAACCTTTTTATAGCAACTACTGTAGCTTTCAAAACAGAAAACAAATATGATGCCTTGGTAAAAATAATGTATTTAAGACTACCAGAAAGAAACTATAAAACAGACATTATCAGAATATGTGTTTACTTTCCATCTTCCCCAGTAATCTCAGAAGAAAACTAACGGGGAAAAAAATTTCCCTGGTCAGAATGATAATATTGGGCTTTATTTCACTCAGATACTGCCATAAATGCCTGTCTTGTACCTAACCTAATGCCTATAGTTGGACAGGTAAAATAATACAGCTATTTTACCTCTGCGAATGTGGAAGATAACACATATTATCAAATTAATTAATTCTGTTGTTTGACAGTTGTCTTTAATGCCTGTTGGTTGTTCTCCTTTCCAATATGAACTATAGAGGTCAAAATTTAGACTACTTTAAACTTCTCTTACTTTTAAGAACATCTACAGATTATGTGACATTTTACATATTTTTTTCACTTTCTCTCTTCACTTTGGCTTCTTTTTTTTCAAAGGTAACACTGCTTAAAGGATACAGAGTGTTTGGAAATACAAGTGGAAATTACTAGGTAATGTAAAATTAATTTTTAAAATTAATGATCTATATAGTTAGTATCACATCATTCTTAATGTGTAGCTAAAAGGACTTTGTGAAAATTAACTGTGGTATGCTAAGTTGAAAGAGAAGCTAAACATTTTATTACAGCAAGAAAAAAACAGGGTCAAACTCTTTAACTCCTTCGCTGCCTTATATATACATAACTATATACCACAGACCATCACCAGAGCATTAATTGTGACAAACAGTATCAAGTGCCAGAGTTCACTACAGGAAGGTATCACAAATTTAACTCTCATATGAAATTGGACCAAATCCAGATGAACTGAGAAGTCTGTAGTTCAGAATGAAATAAAAAATTCGAGTTTTAGGACTCAAATTTTTCAGCTGTCTCTCCAGGACAGGAGGATACAAACTGTAACAGAAGCCCCTGCAAGTGAGTTTCATGGAAAAAGATTCAAAAACGCAGGAAGGAAAACTACAACAAAATCACAACAGAATTCATACACAAAAAAACGCCAGAACAAAAGTACCTCTTGGGCTTCATTCTGGTTTCCGTTGACGTGATTCAAAGCACAGTAAGTTACCTGCTAAGTGAAAGACACGAAAGTGATGACCTATTTACAGTGCTGGTCCCTCTTTCATTAACCTTCAGGACATACAAATGAGGGGATGATGATGAATTAGGCACACAGATTCTCTAACTCTGTATGCACTTTGTGTATGTATTACTTAAAGCGGGAAGAAGCAACAATTTAATGCTCTAAGTGGAAGCCTTAAGTACATGAATGTAATACCAAAGTATACCGAAGAGAAAAGATACTCTCATTGAATAATTATTTGATTACATATGAGCAACAACCTGATGTCATACCAACTTGCATTTGACTGGGCTAGCAACCATGCTCCAAGTGACTCACTGACTTTTTCCATGCATGCTTTCATTGGTACCATCCAAGAAATCTGGCCCATAAGAAGGTGTAAAAGTTACCACCAAGTCCATTTACCAGGCTACCTAAAATTTTATCTTTCTAATTTGCAATAGAGAATCTGTACATATTTCAAGGCAACGAGACCATTCAAGGTACTGGAGTCCTAATTATATAGCTGCTCTTTCTGTTCTACAGTGCAGAGTTGCCCAGATTCTCAGTGCTGCCAAAGTTCTGGTCCTGAAGGGGAAAGACGGTGGGGCTGACATCCAGAAGATGAAAAGAATGTAAGACCATCGATCAAGCCGGTACTTTACACACACATACACATTTATACATACATATACATAGGTATAAACATGTCCATCGAACTTGACAAGATTGCTAGAATTTATATTCACTACAGGCACTAGTGAATTGAGATCTAACTGATTAAATACTCTATAGTGAGGAAGGGACAATAGCAATAACTCTGTTATGTGTCGCACAATACTACATCAAAATTTGTCATTTGTCCAACTTCTAAACTGAACTCCTGATAGTGAATAATTACATAAAAAAAAAAAGAAACTCCTAAAGAATGAAAAACTTTTAATTACAAACACACTTTTTTCATTTAACCATTCTGAGATCAAATTCGGACATAATCAGCTCAAAGACTGAAAAAACCTAGATTGAAGAAACCAAAGACTGAGGAAAAACTTGGAGTGGTATTATTTATCTACATAGTTGCAAAAACCCCCATTGCGAGCTGAGAATTTTGTACTGCATTTAGGAAAATACCTAACTGCTTAAATGTGGATTACCTTAGTTTTATAGCTTTATGGACCCTTAGCTACTGTAACAGAACTTTTCTGGTTCCATTTCCTTTGTTCTATACTGTTCAAAATACCATAAAATCTATTTTACAAGAAATTATAAGAACTTTCCTATAATCGGTATACACTGATTAAGTGCAGTATGTGTGCTAAGTTAACATGGACATTTTTAAACAAGAGAGACTTCATGGAAGACTTGCAAATTCTCTAAAACACCAGTTAGAACATAGTGTCAAATATTTAAAAGGGAAAAATACTTTAATCCATCAGGATTTTACCCTTATATTATAAGCTATTTAGGTTGTGTACAGCCCTTGGTACAATAAAGACCTATGACTATGGCTTTGTGGCGCTTTGATGACAGTATTGTAATAAATCTGAGTGAATATAAATTACACGTGCGAAGCCTAAACTGTTGAAATTCTTACACAAATTTTCATTAAACATTTTTTCCTAAAATTAACCAACATTTCTGAAAGGCCCTGAAATACAGTCACCTAACAAAATAATATAAAACAACAACAAAAATCCAGTTTCTTAAATCTGATTTTTTTCTTAAGTAGCTATAGTTTAAAAAAATCCAACAGGTTATTAGTAACACCAACACTGGAAGAAAAGCATTATAAGATCTAAATCCTAAATCACTTAAATGAATGAGAAGGTCTAAGATGTATCAGAGGAAAAAAATGAGAAAAACGGGAGACTCCACCTTCATCAGTAGCAGTAAATTCAACTTGAGACAAAAGTCCAAGATTTGTTAACTACTACAATTGCTGTTAAGTACTGTTTTGTCGTGAATCATCTTTGTGCCTTTAATGATTCCTAAACAGACAGAGGCTGGTTATCTGTATGTCATGGGCCAATAAAACATCATTTCTGTAGAGGAGTACAGAAAATGTTTATGAAAGTTCATCAAATGCCACATCATGTAATTGTACATAAAGTACATTTTCCATCAAAATATCTAACAATGCATCATCATACAGTTTAAGTTAAAGCATCATTTAGGAGTTCTTTAGTAATACATAAATCTAAGGTGAAAAGTATCAAAGGGAGTAATTCAGAGAAACCATGACTAGTTCTAGCTTAAGTTTTAGAACAAGTATTATCTCTGATTAGTGCGAGATTTTGGGTTTAGCCCAAATGCAACTTCTTAAAAAAGACTTGGTAGTTATTGCAGCTTTTACAAAACCGAAAAGTTGCAATGATTCTGTTTTGGGGACCCTGTCCCAAGGACCGGCTCCCGCGCACTGCGGTGAGGGAACCCAGCGACCTCCCCCTCACACGCTGCTGTCGCAAGTCTTTGTCTCTTTTCCTGTGGCCCTGTTTAAATTCTCACCTTGCTCTGCCCTTGTCATCAAGTCATTCAAGCACAAAGCAGGGAGCACGGGAGTGTTTACTCATTTCCCAAGTCCATTATCTTACACATTAATCACTGGTCTGGAACTTTTGGACAATGCTGAATCTGTTACCTTTTATTTTTTTTCTTTCTGGCTGCTTTACTCTTGGGTCCGATAGTTCACCGCTTCCAAGCTGTACTTACACTTGATGACCTTTACATCTGATTCTTTAGCTACTCTTCCTTTTTCTGATTTTTTTTTTCTTTTTACGACTTCAAAAATAAACAAATGCATGAAGTTAGCAACAGTGTTTTCCATCTTCAAAAGCTGCGCTGGCTTGAGGAAACCACGGATTTAACTACTGCAAATCAAAAAGGCATGTTCCATATATGAAGCGCAAAGCTGAAGATATGGGATGTTTCTAGAAAGGCCTGGAGAGAGAGCATTTTATTTAGAGGAGCTAGGTTTCTTTGGGAAACCTGAGAGAGCACACATGCCCTTTTTTTTTCATTTGTTAATGAAAAAGCAGTGAAAAGTTATTTCTGAATGCAGGAAGTTTGTTGTTGTAGAAATACATCTTCTAAAACAGCATAAAGTTTATTTGCAATAATGATTGAAAAAAAGGAAAAAGAAGTGTAAATCTGGACAGCTGGAGGCTCTTGAACTACACTTGTTAAAAGATTTGTTTGTGAAACACGCATTTTATTGCCTTGTATGCATGTTATAATGAGGCATGGACAACTGCAACATTACACTTAATGATTGCATTTCTTGTTTCAGCCAGTTTCCTTGTCCTCTTGCAATTAACGCTTTCCCAGATCACCCAAGGCTACTTGGGGGGGGCGGGGGGGCCGAACCTGAAATTCACATAAATGAGCAATGTCAATAGTTTAGAAAGAGTTACTTAGAGAACAAAGGGCCCTTATGAGGCACTAGTGAGAAGAAATGGGGAAAAAATGAGTCCTCACAATGTCGGCCTTTTCTCCCCGCGACTTGTTATCAAGCAGCCCGCGCGAGCCCCTCCGATCTGCATGAAAATACGTTTCGTTCCATTCACTCATTTGCATTAATTTCTCCCATTATATCTGCAAATG
>NW_009604561.1:0-438 GCF_000690535.1 Cariama cristata | reverse complement strand
ACAGTGAGATTGTATAATACACTTGAAAAAATGGAGTTTTTTATAATTTTCACTGGTGCTAGCTTGTGTGCGTGTTTGGGGACAAGTGGAGAGCTACAAGTATATAAGAAGAGAAAAAAAAAAACATGCATAGGCCACATTTGTAAATATATTAATTTAATTCAATAGAGAAGAGTTTTAAAGTTCTCATGGACCTTGGGATCATAAACCCTATTCACCATTTCTGGAATCACAGTAAGTGAACTTGTTTTAGTAGCCAAAACATCTAAAAGATAAGGTCCGTAATCAACAGCTTCCTGCATGTCTGTGGAAACTCCTTGGCTCCCAAAATTTTGATAAGTTGAGATCTCCATTTCCAAAAAATCTGTAGGACATTTAAAAACATAACCTTCTTTTCTTTGACTATACATGACCATACACAGATGTTGTGGAGTCTTC
>NW_009604560.1:0-2357 GCF_000690535.1 Cariama cristata | reverse complement strand
ACGGGTGGTATTCAGGACTGTCAAACGCTAGTTGAGTATTAACAGACGGCAGTTCCCACCAACGTGCTCTGCTTGTACTTCTCTGTGATTACGGTGCAGGTAGTTTGGTGAGGAGGGTGATTCATGTGATGCTGTGACAACTGAATATTCTCCTTTTTAAATTTAAGTAGTGGTCTTACAAACTGACCTTGTGGACTGATTGGGTGTGGAAGTTTTTCTTGTACTATTTTTTTACAGATTTAATATCTAAAAAAACCTCACCAATCCTCTCTGCTTCAACTGGAGCATTGTTTAAAGCTTTTGATTATAACCTAAAGGAATGAGGCTTTTATTTCATGAAAAGGTAATTAAAAAAAAATTTCATTAAGGCTGGAATAAAAATTGTACTGTAATCAGGTTTTGTCTTCTGTTCCCTTATAAAAATTAATGAAATGTGCAAGAAGAGCCGTGCAATCTTTGTTCTCCTGAAGAAGCCATGCTTCACAGATGGTTTGGTGAAATCGTGCAATTATGCTGGGAACTCATCAAGGCCAATGACAGGCCACAGACCTACAAAAATGAGTCTGTGCTTGAATAGGGAGAGGAGTAAAAGGACCAGTGAGAGAAGGAAAGCCTGGGAGTGTGTGTGGGGGTTACTTTTCCCCAGCATGCACATAGTATCCAGGTCCATATTTCTTGGATAAATTCACATGATATGGTTTTATTCCTGCAAGGTTGAACTGTAGCAAGCGATAAAGCTGGTAGAGAACAGAATGGATATATGTGCTGTGATGAGGAAGAACCAGGGCCGACTTTGCAGAGGAGAAACTTTCCATCACGATCTGTAAGACAGAGTCAACGAGTCTGTAAATAAGCATAAGGTAATCCAATTTTACAGTAAACTTCAACCAGCTTGCTCATCCAAGGTTCCTGAGGATACTGAGCTGTCAAGCAGTACGTGTACTCCTTTCCAAATCGAGAAATACTTCTGTTCTGTAGAGCTTCTTGGTGATTTGGGGTAAATGATTAGGTGACGAAGGTTAACAAAAGAAAATACCTAAACCCGTGAAAACAACCTGTTAAAATCAGCAGTTGTGCTATACTGACTCACTTGGCAGCAGCTGAATGTTTATAAATGCAGAGTAATCCACATGAGTGGAGGAGGAAACTGGTCTAAATTGTGTCTCTGCAAACATGGACTCTAAGTAAGATTTTTTTTTTAATCTCGTGGAGGAGAGAGGAGAGTGGAGAATTTGAGTTACTGTGAATGAGTCCATTGTCAAAAAGACAAATATGAAAACAACAGAGAAAAAAATTAAGGTTTCACACCATTTTATGAAGATACAATGAATTCCATGCGTCCTTCTGCCTCCCAAAGAGACACTGGACTTGGAAATGATGCATTGGAAGTCAGCAATCTTGATTGAAAGTATGCAATGTCTTCCAGAAACAATCAGACTGCCTCTTACTCTCTGTAAAGAAGAAAAAAACGAGGAAGAGTGATGTAAAGGAAGTTTGTAAGATTTTAAGTGGCATAGGCACGAGGAGAGAGTGATTGATTGTAATTTCTTGCAAGTCAGATCGGGAGATCCTGTGAAGAACTCAGGTTATTTAAAGAAAAAAAAATTGTTTCTTGCAGCTTTTAATTACATTGATCCTAAAAGTTTAAATATTTAAAAAAGTGATTAAATGAAAATCTAGAAAGGACTGTCAAACCTGCAGGAATAGTCATTGTGCAGGAAACACAGATGGCTAGATGCAGGTAGGAGGGGACAGTTACAGCATTCTTGCCCTGCTTTTATAATCTCCATTTACTTAAGCATACGCTGTTGGCCACTCCTGGAAGTAAAATAAAAAAGCTTGACATCTGTTTAAGAAAAATTTGCTACTGTTGCATCTTTTTGTCCAATACAGTCTGGTGTTTTTAGGTTTGATTTCTAAGTTTGTTCCCCAGCTCTCAAAGTGTACATGAACTTTATTTCAAAATCTGGGATATGGATGCTCTGCTTTTGTTGGCATCTTTGGACGCTGATGTGCTTATGTATTTCTGGAAGCGCTTTTTGTGTGTTAACTTGATTAGTTGCCTTGCTCCTCTTTTTTGAATTTTATTTTCATTTAGTTCCATTATGAATGCAGTCCGTGGTGAAATAGCTTTTGTTTTCTTAAATTAAATTTGTTTTCTTAACAAATGGACTAGAGCTACTGTGTGCAAATCCCTGTCTTATGACATGAAGTGATGACGAAAATATTGCTGTTCTGGGAATAGCATCATGAACTGAAGATAGACTAAGTGAAATTAAACTTTGCATGTAGGTGTAAAAGATGTGTTGTATCTGAAGCAGGAAGAACAGAATGCTTGTTTAACATAAGGAGAGCTC
>NW_009604559.1:93166-101459 GCF_000690535.1 Cariama cristata | reverse complement strand
CCAAAACCTTGCCACGCAAACCCAATGCACTGTCAGTCAAGAAATGTGTGCTAGAAACTGTGCTACCAAAAACGCCTTTTCACCACCACAGGCTTGATTCATGTTCCTTCAGGGACTTGATATGAGATGGGATATACAAGGAGAGGGATACAAGAGGAGTACAAATTTGGCACGTATCCCTTTCAGGTCTCCTTTACGTTCCCCAAACAGCAAGAGTAAGAAGGACTTTGGGGAGTATTTACAAGGGCTGCCAACGCTGTTCTCTCTCCACAGCCTCTGCAGACCTTGCAGAGAGGGAGGTAACCCCCCTTCTCCCCCTGGAGCAGCCCATTTCACCCACGGACCTTGCGCAGGAGCTGGGGACCATTACCCTCGGCAGGCCAACGATGGCTGCCGGGAGTCCCCTGTAACGTGAGCAGATCCCAGAGCACGGAATGAAGAGACCAGAGATTCAGACTGGAGATCCAAATTCCAGTCATGCTCCCAGCCCAAGTTAACCATAGCGGCCACTGCACAGATGTAATAATTGAAGAATAGGCTGCATAAATATAAAGGTGTGTGATTTTTATATTTGCCATTTTAAAAGCCAGTGATAGTCACACAGCGAGGAAAATGCTGCATTTTATGAGTCATCAGCCCCCTTTATGAGATACATTTTGGGCTGTATATCACTGTATTGCAAGGGAAAGTATTTCACTAAGATTAATTAGCTGATGTTTGTAAAACGTTTTAAATCTGGGAAGCACCGTATAAATGTGAGCTATTATTATTGTTATTTATTATAAGGGAGATGCAAATCCTCTCTAAATGTTGACTAAAGCCTTGCAATTTTTATGGTCACAACTTCGTCAAAAAGATTTTTATCTTCCTAGCAGCAATGTGCTCCCAAAGATGTTGAGCCTTAAATCAACAGCTGTTATACCTCAAGCAAGTTATGAATTTTCCTTGATTTACAGCAGTTGGGATTTATTTATTTTTCTTTTCAGGGGTTGGGGGGGAGAAGTGTGTGCTTTTGCAGACGCGTAACGTAAGGCCAAGAGTTCCTCAGAGGAAAATCACATCCACCCTCAGTGAGGCTGTTAAATCCACATTCAGGCATGCACCAAATGACCTGGTTTTCATCACACAAAGGAGACAGCAATTCCCACCAAACATGCCAGAAGCCTCTCTGGGAGCATGCACCCTTAACAACATCACTTATTTGCTTGTCTAGGTCTGGCTGCAGGATCCTCCATTTAGACACCAGGTAGGTTGTTTCTTGTTAGGTGTTGTCTGTTGGTAGCTACCTGGTTTTTTGCTTTAAGTCATGGTCCATCATACAGTGAGAGCTGCGCAAATACCAAGGGAGCTCCCTCCCAACTTCCCCGGAGCCCTGCTAATTATCCCACATGGTAAGAATTTCTAAGGGGATCTCTACAGGGAGTTGTCAGGAGCATTTTTATACCCTCTTAATCTGATGCAGACAGCAACACATGTGCAAGCCAAGGACAGATAGATTACCTTGGGTTTGAATACAGACAGGATTAGGACCCTCCTTCTTTCAGATTCCCCTTCAGGGTGTCAGCATGAGCAATACATTGACTGGAAACTGAGGCCTTTTGTATGAATGAAAGCTATTCTCTCCAGTAGTGAGAAGAAGCACCTGGAAGAAGCAGAGGATGAAATTTGTGGTATTCGTCCATTAAGATCACTTAGAGAGGAGTTCTGGGAAGCCCTACCTCTCCTGCAGCCGATGGGAGTGTTGCATATTTTCCATATGTTTGCATACAACCTACCCTTGCAATTATGCACTTTGATCAGGAAAGTTTGAAAACACTGGCTCTTTACGCACCTGCGATTTGGCATTATTTTCAAGGGAAGAAGGTGTGTGTCACACATGTTCTTTCCTATCCTGGGTGGGTTTCTGTATAACAAGTATTTCTGGCTAGCAGTTCGCTTTAAGGACATCAGTGGAGAACTCGTCCAGATTATTGCTGTAACAGGTTTGCTCACTGAAAAGGCTACATCTGTTCTGAATGCCAGCCAATTCTACCATCTTATCAGTGAAATAGGTATTTTCTTCTTTTAGGGCATCCAATGCTGGGAGTATGTGTACAGCTCTCCCTTCCTCTGCTTACCTTGACAACACATGGGTCCCCAGGAGGTCCAGCTCCCACTAACGAATCCTCTGCAGTCCCATGGTCACCTCAATCTTGGCCCAAAGCTCCATGAACCCTAATAAATCCCCTGCCCACAACTGAGTGCATGTTACTGTTACCTACTTACATACTGGCAGGTTTTTGCAACCATTGTTTTGCGCCAAACCCTGCCAATTTCTTCATACGGATGATTCCAACTCTGCAGACAGTGAAGTGCAGTTATAGAGTAGGGCAGAAAAGGAAAACTTGCTGGTTTTTAAATAAAACTCTGTGACTATGTGGAACAACCAGCCATCCCCCATGGGAGAAAAGAGGGCGGCAATAAGGACACAGGAGTCTCATCAGGGTCCTACTTGCTTCTTCCACCCCACAGTACAAACTCCTCATCCACAGAGATCTCCTCCACAGGTTTTTGAATTTGACCCATAAATAGGACTTCAAAGCATAGATACAATAAATGTGGACTTCAAAATTGTGTTTCCTTCTTTATTTTGCCTGTGTACTGTAGCACTGGTATTTCAGGACAGATTTTTTTTTTTTTATCCAAAAACAGGTATCTTTTAATTAAATCCTGCAGTAAATAATGGTATTTGTACTCCAGGGCTGTCAAATATTTCATCAAAAAATCAACATAAAGTTAATACTTACATTAAAAATGTTGGGTTTCTTTTTTTTAGCTCCAGTTTGTGTCTACAGCCATACTGAAAGACACGAGTATTTCTCTCTGACACATATTTGGCTGAGAGGGTAATATTTTCCTCTAAGTGTTTCCCACTAAGCATTGTGACAAAGTTATGTTGATGTTGCACAGCAATTTGATGTTTAAACTGAAATTTTAAAACTGCTTGTACATGCATATCTTCATGATTCACTAGATCGTGCCATGAAAGCCCCTGTATCTCAGTTAGTATTCCGTTGAATCCACAGCTACCTTAAATTTGTAGACATTGCTATCCTTGCACGAGAATCACCCATTAAATTGGGATGATTGGAAAACTATTTCTGGGCTTTACAGAGATTAACCAGACTTGATTTCCTACTACTGAAAATGTTTCTGCGACATGCATTGGCAATGGAATAACAGAGTGACAGGTGCAAGAAATTGCCATGTCCCCTCAGATGTTCGTTGGATTTTTACGGGGAGATGAGCCCCCCGAAAGCCGCTGGGTACTGCTGTGTTGGAGCAGGTACTGTCAGTACCAGCAAAGGGTGTTAACCAAGCAGTCTGTGTATGCTCGGCTGTGGGAGCTTCAAGGGAATGGAGCCGCTCCAACATCTCTTAAGGGACAGAGTGTGCAATTCCCACCCTGCAAACCCGGCTGTGCAGGATAGGGGAAGAGGCAGGGAAGAACGGAGCCACAGCTTCATTTCCTCTCCATCCCCCTTACCCCATTCAAGCTCGGGGTAGTTCAAGGAATGGGAATGAGTTTAGTAGAATCAAAACCTCACTTCTGAAGCTAAACTCATCTTACGCTGTCAGATATTCTGTATTTAACAACACAGTCATGCAGTGACTGGAAGAAAGGTTTGCTGTGCTGGAGGGGCATGCATGGCTAATTTATCTGTGAAGACAGCCTGCCTCACTGAATCCAGCCTTGTCAGAGGTGCGCTGAATGAATCCTGGTACCATCAGTGCACATCGTTGCTCTTTCCTTGGTGCACACTTTGTACCTCTCAGTATGGACATGCCAGTGAAAAAATACATGCAAGTATTCTTCCACAGCACCATCTTTTAAAACTGTCTTTAAATTATTCTAAAAACACCTGTGCTGAACATAAACAGCATCTGCACGTGATGTGTCACGTGGTCAAAATTTTTATGGGTATCTGCTGTGCTGCAGAGAAGTCTTACACTGAAGGAACCAGCTCTTTTCTCAAAAAACTTGTGTGATTCTGAGCTGAGGCTCTGGCCCAAATCAGGATAACCCTTGCATGTAATCCTTCCTATTTGGTTGCTACCCATTAAGCCTAGGCTTGCAATTTGATTTCTTACATTCACAGACATGGGCCCGAGCCGCCTGCTTAGATCAGACCTGCCTGAGTCGTCCTTCTCTTCCTGGTTACGCCTGACCTCCAGCATCAGCACCCATACCTGATTTGAGCACCCAGGAACAGAAGAGGGAAGGAAGGAGCAGGGAAGAAACCTTGTGCTTCCTCTCTTTTTCCTGGACCTTAGCAGGGGTCGGGAGCACACGGAGTAGTACAAGGAGTGGCTGACAGCTGGGGTTATGAAACCTTAAGAAGAGATTGCTTAAGAAGAGACGAATCTTCTTGTTGTCTTCAGCTACCTAATAGAAGCGTACAGACAAGGCAGAGACAGGCTCTTCCCAAAGACAGGATGAGAAACAAGGGCACAAGTTGCAGCACAGGAAATTCCAATCAGAAATTAGGAGAAAAAAATTCACCCTGAGGGCAGTCAAACATTGGACCAGTTGACCAGAGAGGATATAGCATCTTCATCAACAGAGATATACTCAAAATTTGACTGGATAAGATCCTAAGCAATCTGATTTCAATGGACCTGCTTCGAGCCAGGGCTTGGACCAGATGACCTCCAGAAGTCCCTTTCTCAGACTGCCATTCTGCAGTTCCAGAATTAGCAGTGATTTACCTGCACCAAAAAGCAGTTTCTTACTGCTTTTCTCTTATTTCAATTCAGAAGTGAACCTAACCACCCTGTTGCACTCTGACCTCCAAGGGCACTGAGGTAAGGGGTGATGTTGCATATGCTGGAGAACTTCAATGATTTATACAAATTTCAAGCCTTAGAGCTGAGTTCTTACCCGGCTTTAATGTCTGATGAGGATGTGCCTCAGCAAGCACCCCAAGCTCATGCTGATAAAGGTCTGCATGCATTTGTTCTATAGCTAGTTTTCTATCAAAAGACTTATGTGGTAATTTAATGCTTTATGGCAAGTGGCTGATAGTAAATGAAGCAATCAAAACCCACCAAATATTCTGCTAGGCAGTAGCAGGGAAGAGTTACCACGGTCTTGTGTGTCACTATCTCCCCCACTGATCCTTTGGGGGTCCTTTCTACCATTTCTGCCTCCATAGCACAAACATTGTGCTTTTCCTACCGTTCATTCTGTTAGATACCACTGCACTGTCACAGCGCTTAACTATAACAAAATTAGAAAAGCACCTTTGTTCCTGTGAAAGTCGCAGTGCTACTACAGCCTCCTTCCGCAAGAAGACTGACCTTACTTTCTTTTCTTGTGATCTTAAAGCCAGCAAAGCATGCAGAGACAAGTCATTGTTTCCTTTTGGTGACATATCGCTGGAACAAAAGACCAAGCTTTTGTTCGTCATAGGAAATGCACCTACCCATGATGAAATAAATAGCAATTTACTCAATAAATTACATGGATTAATGGGAAACCTCAAAACAAATGTAAGTGGTCCTGGTAGGGAAACAAAGATCTAGAAATCACTTTGCCTTTGGCTAATTCAAATCAATCAGCATCAATTGAAAAAAAATCCAAATACCACTTAAGTAAATTCATCCTTCTGCACTAAAATCTGTCAATCACAAGAACAATGAATATCACTGGACAACTGAATTTTGAATGCTAAGTACATTTTGTACTAATTGTAGTATTTTATTATGTCACCAAGTGAAGGAAAACTGTCAGTGTTCTCAATAACTCTGTACGCAATAAATGCCTGAGAGATTGTTGCCATGATTATTATCTGTCAAGCAAGTATCAGTGCCTCAATTATTGTTTTCTTTCAGCAAATACAGAATCAACCCACAAAGAGTGATGGTGGAAGAGCACTGGCACCTTTATAGCTCTGTAGCTCTGACAGGGAATGATACAGCCAAATATCCAGATGGTGTGAATCAACTCAGCTCCATTGACTTCTTCAGAATTAACCTGCTTTAGACCATCTGAAGACCTGGCCCATGGAAATCACCAGTAGGTCTTCCAGTCACACACCAGTGCAGGGGTGTCCGCTGCAGTCTTACCATCCCAGCCTCTCTCAGGCTTAGCATAGGTCTTCCTCCATCTGATGCTTCTCAAGCAGTGCCAGCCCTGATTGATAGGGAATCTCAGCATCCAGTTGGAAAAAATAATATTTAGTTTCTAGCCTAACTGCTTGATGAGAAAGGCATGGTATCAGAAATCTCAAACAAATACCCAGAAACCTGAAGGTGAATAAAATGATCCTGCTATTTGGGATTTTTTAACTAAAAATGCTATCTCTTAATTTCTAAACCACATCTCCTGATTTTTTGGACATGACACAGTCCTGCTACTATGTTTTCATCAGTTAAGACTGAAAGACAAAAAAATAGTGGGGCTTTCCCATTTTCTGCAAGAAGCCAACACACGCTACAAACCATTTAATTCTTCAGTATGGTTTTCCTGACACTCTGTCCCAGTTTTCTTCTTCAGAATTTCTCTTATCTAAGCAGCTGGGAGCAGCATTTCAGATTTCAGGCACTTGATATTAGCTGTTGTTTGGGATTCTGGTTCAGAAGTTGATTACTGTCTCTTTACTGGAACAAATGGATGAAGAAAGCAACTGCATTCAAGAAAAAAACACAGCATCCTGAGTTCTGCAGATCTAAAATATGTCATCCATACAGACATATAACTTAATTCTCACTTGTGAGGACTGCAGTAGCTGGTAGCACTGATGTGGCTTTAAATTGTATCCATTTTCAGAATCTTTTTGACTTTCTTTTATGTGCAATATCTCCTTTCACAAAGTCTTCAATTTCGATCCAGTTGTGTTTATGAAAAGAGAGATGGCTCCTAAAGTCAGGATCCACTTTTTGCAGTAAATTCCCCTGTCTTTTGTGTACATAGACTACCATAGAATAAGCCAGCCTTAGCAGGGTGACTCCTGCTGAGGTACGTGGGAGTATATGTAAAGCACTGAGAGGGCTTTATGAACCCCTGGTGAATCTGTTGCCCACACATTGGATAAATTTGCAAGATGGCTTTGAAATAGTCTGAGTAATTATCTGTCTGTTAAAGAGCCATTGTTGTCTATTTCAGCAGCTTTCTCCCTTGTTATAATTAATGAATTTTTGTGCTGATTAATTTTTTCTCTATTCATTAAAATGATACAATCGAGTCATTTGGGCCAAATACTTAATAAAGGTTTTTGATAGAGAATATAGTCCTTAATTTTCTTGCTATTGAATAATTACAGAGAAAAATCAAATAAGAACTTGTTTACATGAAAAATTAGAATAACTATTTCACTTTAAATTCATGTCCTTCCTTAATCCTAGATAACTCTCAAAAAGGCCTAATTTAGGGAGTGGGTAGAGCAATGAAGTTATGCCTGTATAACTTTGTTTATACTCAGGACCTAAAGCGCGTGCCTCCATTTGTTTTGCTGGATTTTAATGAATTGCTATTACAAGTAGGGGATTTTATAGCCATATGCTCCCACCCATGTGCAGGCCCATCCCATCAACATTTTGTGAGTCCTATTCTAGCACACTATGTATATGTATGTATGTGTGAGGGCATACACAGCAACTCCTGTCACCTCATACACCTAATGTTCACTGTATATAGCTGACCACTGCTAGATACGGGGCTCCATCCTGTGACAACTAATAAATTTTTTCCTGGTCAAGTGGTTGTGGGCTCTGCTTCTACAGTGGCAGGTTTTAGACAACACTTAACACCATACACAGCTTGAGGAAAGACTCTGTCTCTGTATTTCAAGGTATTTCAAGGATTCATTGGAATACCTTTGCACATTCTTCCTCCCTTTAATGTATTTAAATTTCTGTCGTGAATGATTCAAAAGCAACCTCTCAATTCAATTATAGCCTCTCAATTGTTTCCCACTATATTTCCAGCCCTGCCTGAGGTCAAGTTCCAATAATGGGCCAACAGCAGCCTTATGAAATTCAACAAGGACAAATGCAACGCTGTACTCCCAGGAGGAAGAAACCCTTGCAACAAGGCAGGCTGGGGATCAGCTCTGCGGAGGAGGTCCTGGGAGTGCTGGTGGGCAGGGAGCCCAGCGCGGGCCAGCAGGGAACCCTGGCAGCTGTGAAGGCCAACAGTGCCCTGGGCTGTGTCAGCAGAAGCACAGCCAGCAGATCAAGGAACGTGGTTATTCCCTGTACTCAGGAGCCCTTAGACCACATCTAGAGCTCTGCATCCAGTTTGGGGCTCCCC